>NW_025533941.1:62500-72500 GCF_020615455.1 Coregonus clupeaformis | reverse complement strand
TGGGTAAGGGTTATAACCAGCTTTACTGTATATTATATTGACATTAGGTGGGTAAGGGTTATAACCAGCTTTACTGTATATTATATTGACATTAGGTGGGTAAGGGTTATAACCAGCTTTACTGTATATTATATATACATTAGGTGGGTAAGGGTTATAACCAGCTTTACTGTATATTATATTGACATTAGGTGGGTAAGGGTTATAACCAGCTTTACTGTATATTATATTGACATTAGGTGGGTAAGGGTTATAACCAGCTTTACTGTATATTATATATACATTAGGTGGGTAAGGGTTATAACCAGCTTTACTGTATATTATATTGGCATTAGGTGGGTAAGGGTTATAACCAGCTTTACTGTATATTATATATACATTAGGTGGGTAAGGGTTATAACCAGCTTTACTGTATATTATATTGACATTAGGTGGGTAAGGGTTATAACCAGCTTTACTGTATATTATATATACATTAGGTGGGTAAGGGTTATAACCAGCTTTACTGTATATTATATTGACATTAGGTGGGTAAGGGTTATAACCAGCTTTACTGTATATTATATTGACATTAGGTGGGTAAGGGTTATAACCAGCTTTACTGTATATTATATATACATTAGGTGGGTAAGGGTTATAACCAGCTTTACTGTATATTATATTGACATTAGGTGGGTAAGGGTTATAACCAGCTTTACTGTATATTATATATACATTAGGTGGGTAAGGGTTATAACCAGCTTTACTGTATATTATATATACATTAGGTGGGTAAGGGTTATAACCAGCTTTACTGTATATTATATATACATTAGGTGGGTAAGGGTTATAACCAGCTTTACTGTATATTGGCATTAGGTGGGTAAGGGTTATAACCAGCTTTACTGTATATTATATCTACATTAGGTGGGTAAGGGTTATAACCAGCTTTACTGTATATTATATCTACATTAGGTGGGTAAGGGTTATAACCAGCTTTACTGTATATTATATTGACATTAGGTGGGTAAGGGTTATAACCAGCTTTACTGTATATTATATTGACATTAGGTGGGTAAGGGTTATAACCAGCTTTACTGTATATTATATTGGCATTAGGTGGGTAAGGGTTATAACCAGCTTTACTGTATATTATATTGACATTAGGTGGGTAAGGGTTATAACCAGCTTTACTGTATATTATATTGACATTAGGTGGGTAAGGGTTATAACCAGCTTTACTGTATATTATATATACATTAGGTGGGTAAGGGTTATAACCAGCTTTACTGTATATTATATTGACATTAGGTGGGTAAGGGTTATAACCAGCTTTACTGTATATTATATATACATTAGGTGGGTAAGGGTTATAACCAGCTTTACTGTATATTATATTGACATTAGGTGGGTAAGGGTTATAACCAGCTTTACTGTATATTATATTGACATTAGGTGGGTAAGGGTTATAACCAGCTTTACTGTATATTATATATACATTAGGTGGGTAAGGGTTATAACCAGCTTTACTGTATATTATATATACATTAGGTGGGTAAGGGTTATAACCAGCTTTACTGTATATTATATATACATTAGGTGGGTAAGGGTTATAACCAGCTTTACTGTATATTATATATACATTAGGTGGGTAAGGGTTATAACCAGCTTTACTGTATATTATATATACATTAGGTGGGTAAGGGTTATAACCAGCTTTACTGTATATTGGCATTAGGTGGGTAAGGGTTATAACCAGCTTTACTGTATATTATATCTACATTAGGTGGGTAAGGGTTATAACCAGCTTTACTGTATATTATATTGACATTAGGTGGGTAAGGGTTATAACCAGCTTTACTGTATATTATATTGACATTAGGTGGGTAAGGGTTATAACCAGCTTTACTGTATATTATATTGACATTAGGTGGGTAAGGGGCGCTTCGCTGAGGTGTACAAGGCCAAGCTAAGACAGCCCGGCTCCTCGGCGGACCAGTTTGAGACGGTGGCCGTGAAGATCTTCCCTGAGGAGGAGTATGCATCATGGAAGAATGAGAAGGACATCTTCTCTGACATCAACCTTCGCCACGACAACGTCCTCCACTTCCTCACAGCAGAGGAGAGAAAGGTAGTGTTCCATCCCAAATGGCACCCTATTCCCTATACAGTGCACTACTTTGACCTAATCACAGCCTGTATTATCTTTGTTGCACTTTACGGAAGGGATTGCAGGGATACATACTGTGTACCGTTGTCCACTAGCTCTCTATTATGAAAACATGAAGTTGACTACCGTTCCCAAGCCTGGTCCCAGATCAGTTGGTACTGTCACGCCAACTCCATGGCTGTGAACGTCAAGCCGAACATGGCCTGACAATGAGTGACAAGGAGTTGGCATGACAATACACACAGACTGGCCTGACGACTCAAACTGCTCTGTGTTCTCTACGTACTTCAGCCTGAGACTGACGTCGTTAAAGTCGTGTAAGGCGACGTCCAAATGAGGGGTGATGTACATAACAATCGTCATCAGCGATTGGACTGGCACTTAAGCTAATTGTTCCCTACACCCTTTTGACGGCATCGTTTTATCGGCACGGTGTCTTTTTTGTCCATTCTAGATGTCGAATCAGTACTGGCTGATCACAGCCTTCCACCCCAGGGGGAACCTCCAGGAGTACCTGACCCGCAACCTGGTCTCCTGGGAGGATCTGCGGGGTCTGGGGGGGTCCCTGGCCTGCGGGGTGGCCCACCTTCACAGTGACCACACGGCCTGCGGGCGGCCCAAGGTGCCCATCGTCCACCGCGATCTGAAGAGCTCCAACATCCTGGTGAAGCAGGATCTGACCTGTTGTCTGTGTGACTTTGGACTGGGACTCAGACTGGATAATACACTGACAGTGGATGATCTAGCTAACAGCGGACAGGTGAGAACAACAGTTATTGTTGTTGATGTGAACATTATAACCCTATGACATTGTTTATAGAGATATTAGAGTACTGAATAAGCTGTACCCTACAGGCCACTGTTCAGAGAGTGTAGTGGTTTATAGAGATATTAGAGTACTGAATAAGCTGTAGCCTACAGGCCACTGTTCAGAGAGTGTGGTGGTTTATAGAGATATTAGAGTACTGAATAAGCTGTAGCCTACAGGCCACTGTTCAGAGAGTGTAGTGGTTTATAGAGATATTAGAGTACTGAATAAGCTGTACCCTACGCCCCACTGTTCAGAGAGTGTGGTGGTTTATAGAGATATTAGAGTACTGAATAAGCTGTACCCTACGCCCCACTGTTCAGAGAGTGTGGTGGTTTATAGAGATATTAGAGTACTGAATAAGCTGTAGCCTACAGGCCACTGTTCAGAGAGTGTGGTGGTTTATAGAGATATTAGAGTACTGAATAAGCTGTAGCCTACAGGCCACTGTTCAGAGAGTGTGGTGGTTTATAGAGATATTAGAGTACTGAATAAGCTGTAGCCTACAGACCACTGTTCAGAGAGTGTAGTGGTTTATAGAGATATTAGAGTACTGAATAAGCTGTAGCCTACAGGCCACTGTTCAGAGAGTGTGGTGGTTTATAGAGATATTAGAGTACTGAATAAGCTGTAGCCTACAGGCCACTGTTCAGAGAGTGTGGTGGTTTATAGAGATATTAGAGTACTGAATAAGCTGTAGCCTACAGGCCACTGTTCAGAGAGTGTAGTGGTTTATAGAGATATTAGAGTACTGAATAAGCTGTACCCTACAGGCCACTGTTCAGAGAGTGTAGTGGTTTATAGAGATATTAGAGTACTGAATAAGATGCACCTCCCTTTCAGTGTTCAGAGTCTCAGAGAGTCACTAGACCAGAATGGGATGTCTTTATTTACTGTAGATGCATATTTGTGGTTGTATGTTATTTTATTCTCTCACGAACGTTGTGCCATATGAGTTGCATTTGTTTTGCACGCTGGCTGTTCTCAGTGTTAAGACAGAACTGTTTGCTGACAGGGTAAAGAGAGAGAGAGGGGGGGGCAGAGAAAGAGAGAGAGAGAGGGGGTGGGGAGAGGGGGCAGAGTAAAGAGAGAGAGAGAGAGAGAGAGAGAGAGAGAGAGAGAGAGAGAGAGAGAGAGAGAGAGAGAGAGAGAGAGAGAGAGAGAGAGATAGTGATAGAGAGAGAGAGATAGTGATAGAGAGATAGTGATAGAGCGAGAGAGAGAGAGATAGTGATAGAGAGAGAGAGAGAGATAGTGATAGAGAGAGAGAGAGAGAGAGAGAGAGAGAGAGAGAGAGAGAGATTCAGAGAGATAAAGCAGTGAAGAAAAGAGGGCAGGCTGTGTTGAGACATGCAGGGGAACCCCCTCAGTCAGTTGTATCAGTCTATCTTCTATCAGACTGAACTTTGTTAATGTGTTCTGGTCTGACGTGTGATTCACCGGCTGGTAATGCAGCAGTAGAAACAGGTGATAGGCTAAGAGGGGGATGATGACTAACTGACCTACACACTTCTTTCCCATACTAACAAAGGCCTAGACATTATTTAGGTTAAACAGCAAAGTGGCGTTTTCCCACTTTTCCCACATAAAAACTCTCTCCTGGAATCATGTTCACATGATCATGAGCATCCAATATTTCTAAGGCTTCAAATCAAAGGACAATTCTAGTCTTAATTCTGGTTTATTCTAGATGTTTTTCTGATTTTTAAACGGGACACTGATGACAGAGGCAGGAAATGAGCCAGAAAAGCAACAGAAAATAGAGCTGCAAGCAGCCATGCCGGGGTTCAAGCTTTGGCCCCACAGCGCCACCATCAGGACTACTTGGACACATTGCCCTTGGATGAGCTACTACCGTACTTCTTACCACGTTTGCCAAATATCAGAACTAAAAATCTAACAGATCATGCAATATGGATATTGATGGATTTTGGACCATGTCAACGATGTTGACTTGTTCAAACAGCATGGCAGTTATAAGCCAATGAGCTTGCATGAATGGTTTTTCCTGTCCAACGGCGCCACCATGCGGCAAAACTGAACTATACTTAACAGGTTAGCTAGACTTATATCGCTGAGCATGTGTGCCAAATTGCATCACTCTGAGTCAAACTGATCAGGAGATATAAACATGTGGCCTTTACAGCGTCACTGTGTTCCATCTGAATGTGCTTAGATACTCTGTCTCCTCTAACAAAGTTATTTGGTGACTTATGTTTGTGACTCTCTCTCTTTTTCTCTATATCCCCCTCTCTCTCTCTCTCTCTCTCTCTCTCTCTCTCTCTCTCTCTCTCTCTCTCTCTCTCTGTCTCTCTCTGTCTCTCTATCTCTCTCTCTCTCTCTCTCTCTCTCTCTCTCTCTCTCTCTCTCTCTCTCTCTCTCTCTCTCTCTCTCTCTCTCTCTCTCTCTCTCTCTCTCTCTCTCTCTCTCTCTCTCTCTCTCTCTCTCTCTCTCTCTCTCTCTCTCTCTCTCTCTCTCTCTCTCTCTCTCTCTCTCTCTCTCTCTCTCTCTCTCTCTCTCTCTCTCTCTCTCTCTCTCTGTCTCTCTATCTCCCTCTCTCTCTCTCTCTCTCTCTCTCTCTCTCTCTTCTCTCTCTCTCTCTCCTCTCTCTCTCTCCCTCTCTCCCTCTCTCTCTCTCTCTCCTCTCTCTCTCTCTCTCTCTCTCTCTCTCTCTCTCTCTCTCTCTCTCTCTCTCTCTCTCTCTCTCTCTCTCTCTCTCTCTCTCTATCTCCCTCTCTCTCTCTCTCTCTCTCTATCTCCCTCTCTCTATCTCCCTCTCTCTCTCTCTCTCTCTCTCTCTCTCTGTCTCTCTCTCTCTCTCTCTCTCCCTCTCTCTTTCTCTCTCTGTCTCTCTATCTCCCTCTCTCTCTCAATTCAATTTCAATTTCAATTCAATTCAATTCAATTTCAATTTCAATTTCAATTCAATTCAATTTAAGGGCTTTATTGTCATGGGAAACGTATGTTAACATTGCCAAAGCAAGTGAAGTAGATAGTAAACAAAAGTGAAATAAACAATAAATATTAACAGTAAACATTACACTCAGAAGTTCCAAAAGAATAAAGTCATTTCAAATGTCATATTATGTCTATATACAGTGTTGTAATGATGTGCAAATAGTTAAAGTACAAATGGGAAAATAAATAAACATAAATATGGGTTGTATTTACAATGGTGTTTGTTCTTCACTGGTTGTTCTTTTCTTGTGGCAACAGGTCACAAATCTTGCAGCTGTGATGGCACACTGTGGTATTTCACCCAGTAGATAAGGGTGTTTTCGAATTCTTTGTGGGTCTGTGTAATCTGAGGGAAATATATGTCTCTAAATGGTCATACATTTGGCAGGAGGTTAGGAAGTGCAGCTCAGTTTCCACCTCATTTTGTGGCAGTGTGCACATAGCCTGTCTTCTCTTGAGAGCCAGGTCTGCCTACGGCGGCCTTTCTCAATAGCAAGGCTATGCTCACTGAGTCTGTACATAGTCAAAGCTTTCCTTAAATTTGGGTCAGTCACAGTGGTCATGTATTCTGCCACTGTGTACTCTCTGTTTAGGGCCAAATAGCATTCTAGTTTGCTCTGTTTTTTTGTAAATTCTTTCCAATGTGTCAAGTAATTATCTTTTTGTTTTCTCATGATTTGGTTGGGTCTAATTGTGTTGTTGTTGTTGTTGTCCTGGGGCTGTGTGGGGTCTGTTTGTGTTTGTGAACAGAGCCCCAGGACCAGCTTGCTTAGGGGACTCTTTTCCAAGTTCATCTCCCTGTAGGTTATGGCTTTGTTATGGAAGGTTTGGGAATCGCTTCCTTTTAGGTGGTTGTAGAATTTAACGGCTCTTTTCTGGATTTTGATAATTAGCGGGTATCGGCCTAATTCTGCTCTGCATGCATTATTTATGTTTTTCATTGTACACAGAGGATATTTTTGCAGAATTCTGCATGCAGAGTCTCAATTTGGTGTTTGTCCCATTTTGTGAATTCTTGGTTGGTGAGCGGACCCCAAACCTCACAACCAAAAAGGGCAATGGGTTCTATAACTGATTCAAGTATTTTTAGCCAGATCCTAATTGGTATGTTGAATTTGTATCTTCATTTTGATGGCATAGAAGGCCCTTCTTGCCTTGTCTCTCAGATCGTTCACAGCTTTCTAGAAGTTACCTGTGGCACTGATGTTTAGGCTGAGTTATGTGTAGTTTTTTGTGTGCTCTAGGGCAACGATGTCTAGATGGAATTTGTATTTGTGGTCCTGGCAACTGGACCTTTTTTGGAACACCATTATTTTTGTCTTACTGAAATGTACTGTCAGGGTCCAGGTCTGACAGAATCTGTGCAGAAGATCTAGGTGCTGCTGTAGGCACACTTGTTGTTTGTGTACATGGATTTTATAATGTTGTATGTTTTTCCCCCAACTCCACTTTCCATCAATCTCTCACTCTCTCTCTCTCTCTCTCCCTCTCTCTCCCTCTCTCTCTCTCTCTCTCTCTCTCTCTCTCTCTCTCTCTCTCTCTCTCTCTCTCTCTCTCTCTCTCTCTCTCTCTCTCTCTCTCTCTCTCGCTCTCTCTCTCTCTCTCTCAATTCAATTCAATTCAATTAAATTCAATTTGCTTTATTGGCATGACATAACAATGTACATATTGCCAAAGCTTACTTTGGATATTTACACTATTAACATAATTAAAATAATAAATATCAATATTGTCAACGGGAGAACAGTAACAACAATAACCAAGGGTCAAAATAACCATTGAACAATAACAATATAGAGGACATGTGCAGGTTGGTTGGTCTGTCAGACACTGTCCCTCATCTTATGGCAGGCAGCAATGTAGTGCTCTGCCAACCCACAGCTCTCTGCGTCCTCCCCCAACAGGACGGGTAGCCTATTCTCATCAGACAGGTCTCTCTCTCTCTCTCTCTCTCTCTCTCTCTCTCTCTCTCTCTCTCTCTCTCTCTCTCTCTCTCTCTCTCTCTCTCTCTCTACTAAAAGGCTAGGATTAGTTAGAGACACACCTTGGCATGTTCACACTGCCAAACTATGTTCAGTATAGTTTTATTTGAAGCTTGTGAACCCTCTGCTCTCCCTCTCCTTCTCTGGAAAAGGTGGTTACTATGCCTACTAATTAGAACTGTCTCTGTCTCTCTTCTTCAGCTGGGCACAGCCAGGTATATGGCTCCAGACGTTTGAGACTATGTTGAAACTATGTTGAGACTATGTTGAGACTAGGTTGTGACTATGTTGAGACTTTGTTGAGACTAAGTTGTGACTAGGTTGAGAATAGGTTGTGACTATGTTGTGACTATGTTGAGACTATGTTGAGACTAGGTTGTGACTATGTTGAGACTAGGTTGTGACTATGTTGAGACTATGTTGAGACTATGTTGAGACTATGTTGTGACTATGTTGAGACTATGTCGTGACTATGTCGAGACTATGTTGAGACTATGTCGTGACTATGTCGAGACTATGTTGAGACTATGTTGAGACTATGTCGTGACTATGTCGAGACTATGTTGAGACTATGTTGTGACTATGTCGAGACTATGTTGAGACTATGTTGAGACTAGGTTGTGACTATGTTGTGACTATGTCTCTGTGTATTACAGGTAGGCACAGCCAGGTACATGGCTCCCGAGGTGCTGGAGTCCAGGCTGAACCTGGAGAACATTGAGTCATTCAAGCAGACAGATGTCTACTCTATGGCTCTGGTGTTGTGGGAGATCACCTCCCGCTGTCATGCCATCGGAGGTACGTACACACACACACACACACACACACACACACACACACACACACACACACACACACACACACACACACACACACACACACACACACACACACACACACACACACACACACACACACACACACACACACACAAGCATAACCCAGATTAATCCTACTTCCTTAGCCTTTAAGCCTTCTGGACAATGCTAAGAGCATGCTCAATGGAGCAATGGAGAAACGTCCATGAACAGGCTTAATATGGGTCAGGGAAAGCGTCTGAATGTTAGGCTGCTTGACTGAGAAACATGGCAAATGAACATTCTTTCCCACTGAGCACTATTAGGGGTAGTAGCTGAATTATGATTGGCTCTTCTTAAACCTACACCAGAATATTAGCCCAACACCGTGTGGTATTTAGTTTTTTACTCTCTGGGCATATTTCTGTCTCTAATCCATTTCAGACTGCTTAGTGGTGTGATGGTCGTGGTAGAGCACCTCATACAGTAACTAGCAGTATGTGATGGTAGAGTACCTCATACAGTAACTAGCAGTGTGTGATGGTTGAGTACCTCATACAGTAACTAGCAGTATGTGATGGTAGAGTAGCTCATACAGTAACTAGCAGTGTGTGATGGTTGAGTACCTCATACAGTAACTAGCAGTGTGTGATGGTTGAGTACCTCATACAGTAACTAGCAGTGTGTGATGGTTGAGCACCTCATACAGTAACTAGCAGTGTGTGATGGTAGAACACCTCATACAGTAACTAGCAGTATGTGATGGTAGAGTACCTCATACAGTAACTAGCAGTATGTGATGGTAGAGTACCTCATACAGTAACTAGCAGTGTGTGATGGTAGAACACCTCATACAGTAACTAGCAGTGTGTGATGGTAGAGTACCTCATACAGTAACTAGCAGTGTGTGATGGTAGAGTAGCTCATACAGTAACTAGCAGTGTGTGATGGTAGAGTACCTCATACAGTAACTAGCAGTATGTGATGGTAGAGTACCTCATACAGTAACTAGCAGTATGTGATGGTAGAGTACCTCATACAGTAACTAGCAGTGTGTGATGGTAGAGTACCTCATAGAGTAACTAGCAGTATGTGATGGTAGAACACCTCATACAGTAACTAGCAGTGTGTGATGGTAGAGTAGCTCATACAGTAACTAGCAGTATGTGATGGTAGAGTAGCTCATACAGTAACTAGCAGTATGTGATGGTAGAGTAGCTCATACAGTAACTAGCAGTGTGTGATGGTAGAGTAGCTCATACAGTAACTAGCAGTATGTGATGGTAGAGTAGCTCATACAGTAACT
>NW_025533941.1:50000-55000 GCF_020615455.1 Coregonus clupeaformis | reverse complement strand
TTCAATCAGTGTAAGATGAAGGGGAGGAGACAGGTTAAAGAAGGATTTCTAAGCCTTGAGACAATTGAGACATGGATTGTGTATGTGTGCCTTTCAGAGGGTAAAATGGGCAAGACAAAAGATTTAGGTGCCTTTGAACGGGGTATGGTAGTAGGTGCCAAGCACAACGGATTGAGTGTCCAGCCAACTTGACACAACTGTGGGAAGCATTGGAGCCAACATGGCTCAGCATCCCTGTGGAACGCTTTTGACACCTTGTAGAGTCCATGACCCGACGAATTGAGGCTGTTTGAGGGCAAAAGGTGGTGCAACTCAATATTAGGAAGGTGTTCCTAATGTTTTGTACACTCAGTGTACACTACATGACCAAAAGTATGTGGACTCCTGCTCGTCAAACATCTCTTTCCAAAATCATGGGCATTAATATGGAGTTGTCCCCCCTTTGCTGCTATAACAGCCTCCACTCTTCTGGGAAGGCTTTCCACTAGATGTTGGAACATTGCTTCCATTTAGCCACAAGAGCATTAGTGAGGTTGGGCACTGATGTTGGGCGATTAGGCCTGGCTCGCAGTCGGCGTTCCAATTCATCCCAAAGATGTTCGATGGGGTTGAGGTCAGGGCTCTGTGCAGGCCAGTCAAGTTCTTCCAAACCGATCTCAACAAACCATTTCTGTATGGACCTCGCTTTGTGCACAGGGGCATTGTCATGCTGAAACAGGAAAGGGCCTTCCCCAAACTGTTGCCACAAAGTTGGAAGCACAGAATCGTCTAGAATGTCATTGTATGCTGTAGCGTTAAGAGTTTCCTTCACTGGAACTAAGGGGCCTAGCCCGAACCATGAAAAACCGCCCCAGACCATTATTCCACCTCCACCAAACTTTACAGTTGGCACTATGCATTGGGGCAGGTAGCGTTCTCCTGGCATCTGCCAAACCCAGATTCGTCCGTCGGACTGCCAGATGGTGAAGCTTGAGTGTTGCAACCGAGGACAGATGATTTTTACGCGCTACGCGCTTCAGCACTCGGCGGTCCCGTTCTGTGAGCTTGTGTGGCCTACCACTTCTCGGCTGAGGCGTTGTTGCTCCTAGACGTTTCCATTTCACAATAACAGCACTTACAGTTGACCGGGGCAGCTTTAGCAGGGCAGAAATTTAACGAACTGACTTGTTGGAAATGTGGCATCCTATGACGGTTCCACGTTGAAAGTAACTGAGCTATTCAGTAAGGCCATTCTACTGCCAATGTTTGTCTATGGAGATTGCATGGCTGTGTGCTCGATTTTATACACCTGTCAGCAACGGGTGTGGCTGAAATAATTGAGTCCACTCATTTAAAGGGGTGTCCACATACTTTTGTATGCATAGTGTATATAACAGTGTGGACAGTTGCCAATTCTACAACAGTCTTAACAGTCAGGTTTTGAGTTGGAGTCTGTGTTATACAATATTGACAGGTCTCTTCAAGTCTGAACAGGCTAGAATGCTAGATGCTATCTGCAGTATGCAGGTTCACCTGCAGCACTGCTGCAACACCACAGCTAATGGTCACATTTAACATTAGTTAACTAGGTCACAATGTGTTAGCCACAAGCTAAACTCCATAGTAGCTCCTGTAATTTTGTCTGGGACTGGGAGAAAGTTAAGCTAAGTTTCTGGTTGGGTTGTTTCCCATAAAGTTGTTTTGAGCTTTCTGTTCTCTCTCCGTCCTGGACCAGACAGAGGTTGGTTCAGACAGGAGACCCATGGAGGTTTCAGACAGACAGGGATAATCTGAAATGGAAGCTGTCATCATAAACCATGTCCCTACGAGAGTACTTTGATTTGTTGAACTGGTTTTACTATGCGGCCGGGCCCCAGTGAGAGGAAAGCAGCGTTGGTCCCCCTTGTGACATCTGTTCCCAAAGCCACAGCATTCTTCACATAGCTGGCGTCTCCCAGGCTAGGCCAGGACCATGGAGGGAGGGAGGGAGGGAGGGAGGAGGGAGGGAGGGAGGAGGGAGGGAGGGAGGCAGGAAGGAGACAGACAGACAGGGAGGCAGACAGACAGGGAGGCAGACAGACAGACAGGGGGCGGGCAGACAGACAGACAGACAGACAGACAGGCAGACAGACAGACAGGCAGACAGGGAGGGAGGGAGGGAGGGAGGAGGGAGGGAGGGAGGGAGGGAGGGAGGGAGGGAGGGAGGAGGGAGGGAGGGAGGGAGGGAGGGAGGGAGGGAGGCAGACAGACAGACAGACAGACAAGGAGGCAAACAGACAGGGAGGCAGACAGACAGACAGAGACAGACAGGGAGGCAGACAGGGGGCGGGCAGAAAGGCAGGCAGGCAGGCAGGGAGGAAGGTTCCTGTGTATAGCCCTGTTTTCCTTGGGTCTGTCTCAGCTAGCTGTAGACTCAGCTCTCCTTGTGCTGTCTTTCCCTGTGCTGGGGCCCTGCTACTCATTCAATGGGGTTGGTGCTCACCAGAGCAGAGCACTCTGTTCCGGCTCTCTCAGTTCACCAGACCTCAGTGAATAACTGTTCTAAGGTCAGGTAAACATATGGGCTATTTGTTCAATTTCAGCAGAAACGCAGCAGGACTTCAAATAGAGGAGAACTGAAGGACTAGCATAAATAACTAGATCCCATAGGCTGGGTAGGCGTCCAAAAATGGCACCACCCTATTTCCTATACAGTGCACTACTTTTGACCAGAGCCCTTTATGCTATATGGGGAATAGGGCACCATTTGGGGGACACACCCTGGGTGTATTCTGTTTAAAAAAAACTGAAACAGAACAGGGGAAACAGGGCAAGTCCACTTGTCAACAACAGGATGTGTTGGGCTTGTGGAGTCAGCTTCTCTGCAAGGTCCCGGTCCGATCCCGGCCCTAGCTGGGTTTCCTGTCCGACCGGGACCAGGGGTTCCATTCTGGCCTCTCCACTTCCTGTGGGTTCACAGAGCGATTCAGGACCCTGGCGTACTGAATGACCTTACTGTAAAAGGCTCGCACTGTAACACGCCAGTCAAGATCCTTGTAGCTCAGCTGGTAGAGCATGGCGCTTGTAACGCCAAGGTAGTGGGTTCGATCCCCGGGACCACCCATACACAAAAAAATGTATGCACGCATGACTGTAAGTCGCTATGGATAAAAGCATCTGCTAAATGGCACATTATTATTATTATTATTACTGTACTGGTCCAGCCAAGCTGTTGATGGAAGTCTGTTACCTCTCCTGGAGGATAAATCTACCTGACTGGGTGTTCCTGAACTCTGTTACCTCTCCTGGAGGATAAATCTACCTGACTGGGTGTTCCTGAACTCTGTTACCTCTCCTGGAGGATAACTCCACCTGACTGGGTGTTCCTGAACTCTGATACCTCTCCTGGAGGATAACTCTACCTGACTGGGTGTTCCTAAACTCTGATACCTCTCCTGGAGGATAACTCTACCTGACTGGGTGTTCCTGAACTCTGATACCTCTCCTGGAGGATAAATCTACCTGACTGGGTGTTCCTGAACTCTGATACCTCTCCTGGAGGATGTAACAACACTGCCCTGTGAATCCTATTCCTTTAGATAGGGTCATTTCAGCATTCTTATATCCCACGTTCTGCTAGTCTCTTACTGAAGGTCTTCAGTCTGTGCCCTTGTGTCTCCCTTCACTGGTCCTAGATCAGCTGTTAGTTAACAGCATGAACCTGTCACAGCACCAGTAGACTGGTCCTAGATCAGATGTTAGATACATTTCAAAGTGTGGACCTGACACCGTCAGCACCAGTAGATTGTGGGACCATCAGATTCACTGCTCCTAGATCAGATGTTAGTTAACATTATGAACCTTACACTGACAGCACTACGTACTCTGGGATCTGCTCCTAGATCAGATGTTAGTTAACATTATGAACCTTACACAGACAGCACTACATACTCTGGGATCTGCTCCTAGATCAGATGTTAGTTAACATTATGAACCTTACACAGACAGCACTACATACTCTGAGACCAACACACTCTGCAGCTGTTGTGAGTTCAGTTTCATGAGGTCTGGAAAATATCCCAGAACGTAGTTATTTTATGCTCTTTGGCTGAATTATCTTTCTGTTTCCTCAACTGATTTTCACAGTGATAAAATACTAAAACAAATTAGAGTTGTAATGTTTTGAATGGTTGTGGACTTCTGAGGTTTGGGCTAATTGCTTGCTAGTGAAAGTTTCAGTTTGAAGCATACCTGTATATTGTAGATGTTTACGGCAATAATAACTGGTTGACTTGACAGATGATGGCTTTGGTTTGTGCTGCTGCTTTGTTTGGCTGTCGTTGGTTGGTTGTGTTACAGATGTAAGTTGATTGGTTATGTGTGTGTTCCAGAGGTGATCTAATTGGTTATGTGTGTGTTCCAAAGGTGATCTAATTGGTTATGTGTTCCAGAGGTGATCTAATTGGTTGTGTGTTCCAGAGGTGATCTAATTGGTTATGTCTCTGTGTGTATTCCAGAGGTGATCTAATTCGTTATGTCTCTGTGTGTATTCCAGAGGTGATCTAATTGGTTGTGTTCCAGAGGTGATCTAATTGGTTATGTCTCTGTGTGTATTCCAGAGGTGATCTAATTGGTTGTGTGTTCCAGAGGTGATCTAATTGGTTGTGTGTTCCAGAGGTGATCTAATTGGTTATGTCTCTGTGTGTATTCCAGAGGTGATCTAATTGGTTGTGTGTTCCAGAGGTGATCTAATTGGTTGTGTGTTCCAGAGGTGATCTAATTGGTTGTGTGTTCCAGAGGTGATCTAATTGGTTGTGTGTTCCAGAGGTGATCTAATTGGTTGTGTGTTCCAGAGGTGATCTAATTGGTTATGTGTTCCAGAGGTGAAGGACTATGAGCCTCCGTATGGTTCTAAGGTTCAGATGCACCCTGGTGTGGAGAGTATGAAGGACCACCTCCTCAGAGACAGAGGAAGACCTGAGATACCAGACAGCTGGATCAGCCACCAGGTAACCGACTGGGGGAGACACACACACACTCTC
>NW_025533941.1:0-42500 GCF_020615455.1 Coregonus clupeaformis | reverse complement strand
TACCATGTAGAGTACAGAATGCCTTGCAAGAATACTATATCATGTAGAGTACAGAATGCCTTGCAAGAATACTATACCATGTAGAGTACAGAATGCCTTGCAAGAATACTATACCATGTAGAGTACAGAATGCCTTGCAAGAATACTATATCATGTAGAGTACAGAATGCCTTGCAAGAATACTATATCATGTAGAGTACAGAATGCCTTGCAAGAATACTATATCATGTAGAGTACAGAATGCCTTGCAAGAATACTATATCATGTAGAGTACAGAATGCCTTGCAAGAATACTATATCATGTAGAGTACAGAATGCCTTGCAAGAATACTATACCATGTAGAGTACAGAATGCCTTGCAAGAATACTATATCATGTAGAGTACAGAATGCCTTGCAAGAATACTATACCATGTAGAGTACAGAATGCCTTGCAAGAATACTATATCATGTAGAGTACAGAATGTATGTATAGTAATTACAGGTATTTTGAGGCAGTTTAAAACAAGTAATAAAGCATTTCATCTGTCAGCTTAAGTAAAGTGTTCCCAAAAACGTCTATAAAACATAACAAATGATGCCATATTAAGAACTGTCTGATTTCTGTAAGTGGACTCACAGTATCCAAGCACTAGGTGCGCTACATTTTAAAACAGATTTTAAAATCATTAAAGTTATTGCGTGTACAAGAAAATTCTTCAAAAGAGAAAATCCTAAATGAAAAAAAAAAAAAAAACAGCAATCTCTTTCATGACATTACATCTCATAAAATAATATAGATCTCTTAAGATTATATAAATCTCTTACAATCAATCGTATCTCTTAAAATCGTACCACCTAAAATCTCTTAAAATATTTCAGCTTTTACTAAAAGTTGCACAACTTATTTTCTGACAGGAGTTATATAATAACATTATTATATATTACCTAAAACGCACATCAATATAAAGGATAATTACTTTTAGTTTTTATTTATGTGAAATTGGTTCCAATGAAGAAGTTGAGACCTCAACCAGGCAACAAGCTACTGTGTCTAGTGTCTCATTGAATCGATAGTGAGTTGAAGAAAAAGCTAGAGAGAACACTCATTAGAACACTTTATGGGGGACAGGAAATGGAAAGATGGCATGCTGAGGCTTCTGTACAACCTGGGGCACCAAAATAAGAGAACAAGTTTGGAACCTTTTATATGACGTTTGGAAACCTCTTATAGGACGTTTTGGAAACCTCTTATAGGACGTTTGGAAACCTCTTATAGGATGTTTAGAAACTTCTTATAGGACGTTTAGAAACTTCTTATAGGGTGTTTGGGGTACCACCTCTTCCGTTTCACTCCGTATCAAAACATGATCTCCTGTTTCATGCCTACTAAACATGACCCATGGGTTTTGTCCAAATGGTACCCTATTCCCTACATAGTGCACTACTTATGACCAGGGCTCACAGAACTATGGTCAAAAGTAGTACATTAAATGGGGAATAGGGTACCATTTGGGACATATCCGTGGGATCATAAGTCCATCCCCAGGCTGTGTATTTGGTCCAGCAGGAAGTCCATGTCTTCTCTGCTGACCTGAGGGCTAATGATGATCTGTCTGAAGAAGTTAGCCTTGTCTCCATGGGGCTGGTAGCCTACCATCATAGAACCCTTCTTCATCATGCGCTCCTTAACCACTGGCGCCACCTGGGGGTAGGGAGTAGTACATACACTGTGAGATGGTGAAACTGGAAGTTAAGGTATCAGCATTCTAATAATCTCTCCTTCCTTCTGAAGTAAGCACTAATTCACTACGCCCCACAAATGTGAGAGCATTGGATTGGTGTTTCCATGTACCAGTCATTACCTTTCAAAACCATGAAATCCTGGCAGAAAGGAGAGATTATTTGGACGTAACCAAATTGAAGTTGTATTTAGAGTCTCTACACACTGATCTAAGGTCAATTTCTGCATGGATTGGATTGGAGGAATATGGTCCTGCTTGACATCTGGTGTCAGTGGTGGGATCTGAACCCACGCCTCTGAAGAGACCGGAGCCTAAATCCTCATGGTTAGCTAACTACTTTTCTCATTCATATCCTGTGAAATGAATGTGTTTTTTGTTTTTAGTTTTTTTTCAACATGAATGAAATGACTGGATGAAATTGTATGAACCTTTTGTGTTATTCATGACAGAGCTTCTGTTTATGTTGTAGTATTGAGCCGTCACAGGAAAGGAGAGGATAGTGACAGAGCTTCTGTTTATGTTGTAGTATTGAGCCGTCACAGGAAAGGAGAGGATAGTGTTCTGTATATGAGGGGGATGTCCACTCTGACTTACCGCATGGACCTTTTCCCAGAACTCAGCTCCATCAGCCATGTTCCTCAGACTGGGAGGAATGTACCAGAAACAGACGTTGGTGTACTCAGGCTCCATCACAAGACGGAATCCATCTCTCTTCTTGATCTCCTCTGCCAGATATCTACCAAAAGGAGAAGGAAGTCACCGAGTGTCAGAAATAATTACATTCCACAACTGTGTGAACCTTTTTCAGGCTACAAGATCTTTACTGAGCCTTTGTCGACAGTGCAAGACTGCAATGTGTCTTCTAGTCTACCCAACACAGCAATCCTGCTCCGTAGTCTTAGAGAGCCCTACCTCTTTTTTACCAAGTGAATGACTGCAATATCTTTCCTACTGTCTATGTTTCCAACACAGCAGTAGTCCTCCTGCGATCCTCTAGACCACCACTAGAGGTCCCTGTCCACCAGCCAGACAGTCCAACACTCTAGTTGGCTGAACTTGGCTTATAGCAAGCATAAAGATGAAAACTATCAGTGGAGGCTCCTCAGAACAGGAAGGGGAGGACCATCCTCCTCAGTGAATTTAATAAAAATAAAAATTGTGAAATATTAAAAAAGTTATCCTTTTCAGATTATACTAAATATACTCACGTCACCAAATAATTGATTAAAACACACTGTTTTGCAATGAAGGTCTACAGTAGCCTCAGCAGCACTCTGTAAGGTAGCACCATGGTGTAGCCGGAGGACAGCTAGCTTCCATCCTCCTCTGGGTACATTGACTTCAATACAAAACCTAGGAGGCTCATGGTTCCTACCCTCTTCCATAGACTTACACAGTAATGATGACAACTTCCGGAGGACATCCTCCAACCTATCAGTGCTCTTGCAGCATCAACTGACATGTTGTCCACCCAATCAAAGGATCAGTGAATGCAATGCATAAAATGTGGTGAGTAGTTGACTCAAAGAGAGAGAAAGACAATAGTTGAACAGTTTTGAACAAATTAATTTCTTTAAAAATGAAGGAGATGCAAGAGAGAGCGAGAGAGAGAGAGAGAGAGAGAGAGAGAGAGAGAGGCAGAGAGAGAGAGAGAGAGAGAGAGAGAGAGAGAGAGAGAGAGAGAGAGAGAGAGAGAGAGAGAGAGAGAGAGAGAGCGAGAGAGAGAGGCAGAGAGAGAGAGAGAGAGAGAGAGAGAGAGAGAGAGAGAGAGAGAGAGAGAGAGAGAGAGAGAGAGAGAGAGAGCTAGCTATACTTTGTTGTATTTTTTTCACTTTCACTTAGCTAGCGAATGCAGCTACTCAGACACCCGGCTCAAACAGAGAGGGATGCTATGTTAGCTGGCTGGCTATGGCAATCCAACACTGGAACATTTCCAAGTCAAGGTAAGGTTTTATACATTTATTGCCACCGGGCCTGCCGGTGTAACTGCTAAACTGCTTGCTGATTGTAGCGGGTTTACTAACGCGTTAGTTCTAGTAGCTATGTTGACTATGACGTCAGCTAATATGGTGACAACGATGTAGGCTGTGTGTAGCGGTTAGCGGTTATGATATGAAGGTTTGGCTTGAAAAGGTTTTCTCGCCTGGTCACAGACAGCTGATTTGCTGTGTACTGAAGTACACAAGCGAAGGGAAAAGGTGAGAGGAGGAGAGCGCATAGATGCGAGAAGGAATTCCACAACGATCAAAGTGATCATGCTGTTTGAATGTAGCTGCTATGAAAGGGAACTGTGTTTGCGTGTTATCAGGGGTGTATTCATTCCGCCGATTCTGTTGAAAAACGGTTCTTAAAACGGAAGCAAACGGAACAAAACGGGGATAAACATACCTGAATTTGTCCAATAGAAACTCTCGTTTGCAACGGTTGGACAAATGATCACACCCTAGATGCGGGCAAGAGTGTTCAAGGCGGTATTGAATGTGTCACTGTCCGTCACCTTGAATATTCAAATTTTTCTCTCTATCTCTGCTCCTACGTTGTAAACTTTCATTCATAGGCTAGGTTGTTAGCAACCTCATGATGGGTACAGGGAAAACTTGAGTATCATGTAGTAGCCTAAACCTATCGCTGTTACATTGAACTGGGTGAATGGAATATGAATGACAGTCATCCGATATGCTGTAATAGAAATAAGGCCATGCTCATTTTTTTTTTTTAAGAATCGTCCTCCCTCATCTTGAACGGCACCAACCGCCACTGAATCCTATACAGCATTATCCACATGAATGGAGCAGGAGACGACATGGAGCAGGTCTATCAGTAGCAGCAGTCTGATAATAGCTTGGCCGTTGTCTGGCCCCCTGTGTCATGTCGTGTGACCCATATCTTGCGCTCACATACCCCCTGCAGTCGGTAGGTTCTGAACTGTAAAGGGTCATAGGTCATTTACAACTAACCCTCCAAATACGCAGCATGATTTCTAGGACTGCTGAATATCTGCAGCCTGCCAAGCACATTCAGCCTCTATATTATCTACCGTATACCCCTTTAGAAAAGCTGTTGAGACGCTGTGGTTGCTCTTGTAGAAGATATAGCATTCCTCAGCCTGGACTATATATAGTAGAGGTATCTTAGGTGTAGGGTTCCTCCACAATTAAACTGGTATTGTGTGTGGAAAGCGTATGGAAAGCATGCATACTGTTTGGATAGAAATTTCATTGTGTATAGATCAGAGGTGGCCACAGTGCAGCGACGGCCTCCTCTCCTCCTGGAGAGCTACTGGGTGGGTGTGCAGGTTTTTACTCAAGCCCTGCACTAACAGATATGATTCAGACAATTAAGATCGTGATGAGCAGAAGCCTATATGCCTTAGTATCTCTTCAGGGGTGGCCACCTTCGCTGTATGTACACTACCGGTCGAAAGTTTTAGAACACCTATTCATTCAAGGGTTTTTCTTTATTTGTACTATTTTCTACATTGTAGAATAATAGTGAAGACATCGAAACTATGAAATAACACATATGGAATCATGTAGTAACCAAAAAAGTGTTAAACAAATCAAAATATATTTGAGATTTTTCAAATAGCCTTGATGACAGCTTTGCACAGTCTTGGCAGAGAGAAAGAACATTTGTTTCTCATAAGACATGTCAAACTGACCTAGCCATAGCGAGGGCCCTGTCCACTCTCTCCTCCAGACCCTTGGTGCCGATGGCTTTCCACATCAGCCAGAACTTGAAGGCGTCGGGCTTGCGGCTGCACTGGATGGACTTGTCTCCTGTGTCATAGCTGACATCATAGAACTTATCCTGCTGGAAGAGGTAGGAGGCCTGGGCCGAGTGACACCGCTGGAGAAGATTCTAGAACAACAGAACAGAGAGAACATATGAGTCTTTGGAGCAGAGTCTGGAGAATGAGGAAGAGGTGGAGGAGGAGGAGGAGGAGGAGGCGGAGGAGGGGTAGAAAGAGAAGGAGGAGGAGGAGGAAGAGGAAGAAGATGAGGGGAAGAGGAGGAGGAAGAGAAGGAGGAGTAGGAAGAGGAAGAGGAGGAGGAGGAAGAGGGGGAAGAGGAGGGGGAGGAGGGGGAGGAGGAGGATGGGGAAGAGGAGGAAGAGGAGGAGGAAGAGGAGGAAGAGGAGTAGCAGGAAGGTGAGTAGGGGTAATGTGAGACTGCATGCAGGGTAAATGTGCACTCATTTAGTCTGACTTTAAGTTCTGGTGGTATGGTAATGTATGAAGCTGAAGGTAGAGCTGGGTTGGTACAGGACATAGTTCCAGTGGGATGGTAATGTATGAAGCTGAAGGTAGAGCTGGGTTGGTACAAGACATAGTTCCAGTGGGATGGTAATGTATGAAGCTGAAGGTAGAGCTGGGTTGGTACAGGACATAGTTCCAGTGGGATGGTAATGTATGAAGCTGAAGGTAGAGCTGGGTTTGTACAGGACATAGTTCCAGTGGGATGGTAATGTATGAAGCTGAAGGTAGAGCTGGGTTGGTACAGGACATAGTTCCAGTGGGATGGTAATGTATGAAGCTGAAGATAGAGCTGGGTTGGTACAGGACATAGTTCCAGTGGGATGGTAATGTATGAAGCTGAAGGTAGAGCTGGGTTGGTACAGGACATAGTTCCAGTGGGATGGTAATGTATGAAGCTGAAGGTAGAGCTGGGTTGGTACAGGACATAGTTCCAGTGGGATGGTAATGTATGAAGCTGAAGGTAGAGCTGGGTTTGTACAGGACATAGTTCCAGTGGGATGGTAATGTATGAAGCTGAAGGAGGTAGAGCTGGGTTGGTACAGGACATAGTTCCAGTGGGATGGTAATGTATGAAGCTGAAGGTAGAGCTGGGTTGGTACAGGACATAGTTCCAGTGGGATGGTAATGTGTGAAGCTGAAGGTAGAGCTGGGTTGGTACAGGACATAGTTCCAGTGGGATGGTAATGTATGAAGCTGAAGATAGAGCTGGGTTGGTACAGGACATAGTTCCAGTGGGATGGTAATGTATGAAGCTGAAGATAGAGCTGGGTTGGTACAGGACATAGTTCCAGTGGGATGGTAATGTATGAAGCTGAAGATAGAGCTGGGTTGGTACAGGACATAGTTCCAGTGGGATGGTTTTGTATGAAGCTGAAGATAGAGCTGGGTTGGTACAGGACATAGTTCCAGTGGGATGGTAATGTATGAAGCTGAAGGTAGAGCTGGGTTGGTACAGGACATAGTTCCAGTGGGATGGTAATGTATGAAGCTGAAGATAGAGCTGGGTTTGTACAGGACATAGTTCCAGTGGGATGGTAATGTATGAAGCTGAAGATAGAGCTGGGTTGGTACAGGACATAGTTCCAGTGGGATGGTAATGTATGAAGCTGAAGGTAGAGCTGGGTTGGTACAGGACATAGTTCCAGTGGGATGGTAATGTATGAAGCTGAAGATAGAGCTGGGTTGGTACAGGACATAGTTCCAGTGGGATGGTAATGTATGAAGCTGAAGATAGAGCTGGGTTGGTACAGGACATAGTTCCAGTGGGATGGTAATGTATGAAGCTGAAGGTAGAGCTGGGTTGGTACAGGACATAGTTCCAGTGGGATGGTAATGTATGAAGCTGAAGATAGAGCTGGGTTTGTACAGGACATAGTTCCAGTGGGATGGTAATGTATGAAGCTGAACCCACCCCTCCCTCCCTCCCTCCCTCCCTCCCTCCCTCTTGGTGGTTAGCATACCGTTTTGTCCCGAACCATGAATGCACAGCACTGTAGACCAGCCATCAGCATCTTGTGAGGATTCCATGCTACTGAGTTGGCTCTAAGAGAAAAATCAAAGCAACAGAAAGTTGTTTTAAAACCATGTGCTATTATGAACAGTTTATCCCTGTTGTCTTACTACCTCCTCCAGATATCCCTGTTGTCTTACTACCTCCTCCAGATATCCCTGTTGTCTTACTACCTCCTCCAGATATCCCTGTTGTCTTACTACCTCCTCCAGATATCCCTGTTGTCTTACTACCTCCTCCAGATATCCCTGTTGTCTTACTACCTCCTCCAGATATCCCTGTTGTCGTACTACCTCCTCCAGATATCCCTGTTGTCTTACTACCTCCTCCAGATATCCCTGTTGTCTTACTACCTCCTCCAGATATCCCTGTTGTCTTACTACCTCCTCCAGATATCCCTGTTGTCTTACTACCTCCTCCAGATATCCCTGTTGTCTTACTACCTCCTCCAGATATCCCTGTTGTCGTACTACCTCCTCCAGATATCCCTGTTGTCTTACTACCTCCTCCAGATATCCCTGTTGTCGTACTACCTCCTCCAGATATCCCTGTTGTCGTACTACCTCCTCCAGATATCCCTGTTGTCTTACTACCTCCTCCAGATATCCCTGTTGTCGTACTACCTCCTCCAGATATCCCTGTTGTCTTACTACCTCCTCCAGATATCCCTGTTGTCTTACTACCTCCTCCAGATATCCCTGTTGTCTTACTACCTCCTCCAGATATCCCTGTTGTCTTACTACCTCCTCCAGATATCCCTGTTGTCTTACTACCTCCTCCAGATATCCCTGTTGTCTTACTACCTCCTCCAGATATCCCTGTTGTCTTACCACCTCCTCCAGATAACCCTGTTGTCTTACTACCTCCTCCAGATATCCCTGTTGTCTTATTACCTCCTCCAGATATCCCTGTTGTCGTATTACCCCCTCCAGATATCCCTGTTGTCTTACTACCTCCTCCAGATATCCCTGTTGTCTTACTACCTCCTCCAGATATCCCTGTTGTCTTACTACCTCCTCCAGATATCCCTGTTGTCTTCCTACCTCCTCCAGATATCCCTGTTGTATTATTACCTCCTCCAGATATCCCTGTTGTCTTACCACCTCCTCCAGATATCCCTGTTGTCTTACTACCTCCTCCAGATATCCCCGTTGTCTTACTACCTCCTCCAGATATCCCTGTTGTCTTATTACCTCCTCCAGATATCCCTGTTGTCGTACTACCTCCTCCAGATATCCCTGTTGTCTTATTACCTCCTCCAGATATCCCTGTTGTCTTACTACCTCCTCCAGATATCCATGTTGTCTTACTACCTCCTCCAGATATCCCTGTTGTCTTATTACCTCCTCCAGATATCCCTGTTGTCTTACCTGTGGATGCCCTGTAGCAGGTATCTGTGTTTCTTAGACATCAGGGCTCCTCCTCCCCAACATGCCTACAGGACGGACAGACAACAGACAGACAAACAGACAGAGAAGAGTGTGATTGAGTGAATGATTAAAGGAACAAACAAACTAATGAACTATGGACAAATGGATTGATGGATCGATAAATCGATAAATGAATGAATGAATGAATGAGCTTTAATTAAGATCCACTTACATCTACGTGCATCCATAGATTGTGTCGTTCACAGATGTCAGCTATCTCCTCCAACGGGTCGAAGGCCCCTAGTACTGTTGTTCCTGCTGTGGCGTTCACCATGAAGGGCAACGCTCCCTGTCAACAACAACAACAACAACACGCCATCAGGACAACAATATAATCCCACTGGGCACACACTGGTTGAATCAACGTTGTTTCCACGTCATATCAATGAAATGTCATTAAACCAACATGGAATAGACGTTGAATTGATGTGTGTGCCCAGTGGGATATTACTCCAACACCCTGGTCATTAATACTCCACACCATCATCAGAGGACAACAATATAATATTACTCCAACACCCTGGTCATTAATACTCCACACCATCATCAGAGGACAACAATATAATATTACTCCAACACCCTGGTCATTAATACTCCACACCATCATCAGAGGACAACAATATAATATTACTCCAACACCCTGGTCATTAATACTCCACACCATCATCAGAGGACAACAATATAATATTACTCCAACACCCTGGTCATTAATACTCCACACCATCATCAGAGGACAACAATATAATATTACTCCAACACCCTGGTCATTAATACTCCACACCATCATCAGAGGACAACAATATAATATTACTCCAACACCCTGGTCATTAATACTCCACACCATCATCAGAGGACAACAATATAATATTACTCCAACACCCTGGTCATTAATACTCCACACCATCATCAGAGGACAACTATATAATATTACTCCAACACCCCTGGTCATTAATACTCCACACCATCATCAGAGGACAACAATATAATATTACTCCAACACCCTGGTCATTAATACTCCACACCATCATCAGAGGACAACAATATAATATTACTCCAACACCCTGGTCATTAATACTCCACACCATCATCAGAGGACAACAATATAATATTACTCCAACACCCTGGTCATTAATACTCCACACCATCATCAGAGGACAACAATATAATATTACTCCAACACCCTGGTCATTAATACTCCACACCATCATCAGAGGACAACAATATAATGTTACTCCAACACCATGGTTACTACCACTACACAAAACATATATGGGTCACTCCAAAACCCAAATAACCCTAAACCTAACCAGGGGTATAATCAACAGCAGTTCCCTAACCCTAACCATTGGTATATTCAACAGCAGTTCCCTAACCCTAACCAGGGGTATAATCAACAGCAGTTCCCTAACCCTAACCATGGGTATAATCAACAGCAGTTCCCTAACCCTAACCATTGGTATATTCAACAGCAGTTCCCTAACCCTAACCAGGGGTATAATCAACAGCAGTTCCCTAACCCTAACCATGGGTATAATCAACAGCAGTTCCCTAACCCTAACCATTGGTATAATCAACAGCAGTTCCCTAACCCTAACCATTGGTATATTCAACAGCAGTTCCCTAACCCTAACCATGGGTATAATCAACAGCAGTTCCCTAACCCTAACCATTGGTATATTCAACAGCAGTTCCCTAACCCTAACCATGGGTATAATCAACAGCAGTTCCCTAACCCTAACCATGGGTATATTCAACAGCAGTTCCCTAACCCTAACCATGGGTATAATCAACAGCAGTTCCCTAACCCTAACCAGGGGTATAATCAACAGCAGTTCCCTAACCCTAACCATGGGTATAATCAACAGCAGTTCCCATAATATGGAGAGAATATGTTACATAATATATCTGACACCAAACAACCAGTGGCGGCTGGTGAAAAATATTCTCGGTGGGGCTGTGCCATACTTTTTTTTCCTGTAACCATCGCGATATATTTTAACACAAACTGCAGGACAGCAGTGCTCAGTGAAACATTCAGTAATTATTTAATGCCAATATTAAAAAGTTGAGGCATTCTTACACAAAAACATATTACACAAACCCAAGCCTTTCATTTGCATTTAAAGTGAACTTTTTACCATTGGTAGTAAACAGGCAACGCAACAGGCATGCTGTCAGAACAGAGTGGAAAGTGGACAATAACATGAAATTATTATAAAGTTTATAGGAAATCTTACACTGTATAAAAGGATGTATAATATAGAAATGGATATCAAGTGGATGAACTCAAACCTTTGACTGGAAGAATAGCATACAGTATTTTATGATCATACTAAATGTGACTAATTGTTAATGTGCTCCAGAACTGCAACAATTAATTGATACAAAACAACATATATACATTAATATTAGCAAAGACACTATTAAGACTTTCTAGAGTACCATATATAACTGGATTTTTTATGCTAAGGTCAACTATATACAAAGAAACATGCGGCCAGAGCTGCTCTGTGTGTGTGTGTCTGTCATCTTATTTGTACAGGAATTTTGCCCGTCTGTCCTTCTGAGTGGCAAACCTCTCAATGACCCTTTGATTAAAGTCAGGAATGTCCCTGACAAGTTTCTTCTCCATGGAGAGCATGGCCAGAGCGTTCAGGCGATCCTGTGTCATGCTGTTTCTCAGGAAGGTCTTGATCCTTTTCAGTGTAGAGAAGCACCTTTCTGACTCAGCAGTTGTCATGGGTGTGGTGATGAGGATCTTGAGGAGGCTGGCAGTCTCTGTGAAAGTGCTCTGAAGGTTGTTCTCCATGAAGAACTGGTACAGGGGCACTGCACCACTACAAGCCTTGAACTCACTGTTCTCATAGATGAGGGACAGTTCGGTTTGAGCTTGGCCTTGTTCAACATGGGGTACGCCTCCACGGTTGTTTCCAAGCGCTGTATCGGGAACTTCACACTGTGTTGTGGGAACAACTCTCCGTGCAATAGTGTTGCGCTGATGAGGTGCTGGGTGAAGGAGAACCTCTCTTTGGCATGACTCAGGATGGTATCACATACCTGTAAAAGATACATCATCAGCTTTAATTTGCAATTAAGCTATTTTGATGCAAGTGATCCTGACTGACACATGCCTATGTCCAACTCAAGTATATGATTACCAAGGTGCTGATTGTTCAGGGTTTTGGCTACATACTACCAGGCCTGAAAAAAAGTTCTATGGGGAAACACTGACAATTACATCACAACTTACCTCTATAGCCAACCTCTGTTGTTCTCCTGGTCCCAGCATCCTCCGTCGCTTGATGGGCTGTTGCTGCTCGTCAGATGCGCTGTCCCCACACAAAGAGGGAATTGAGGCCCTGGGTCCAAAAAATAAAGTTTAATTTGATAACTTGCAATCAGACTTCTTAGCTCACTGTAATTCCCCCTCAACACACAACCAGTGACTTATATATATATATATAGACAGACAGACAGACAGACAGACAGATAGTGTGTATATACACACAAACTATGTCTAGTAACTGCTTTTAACCTGTGATGTACATAATTAACTGATGTTATTACGTTTTAAAGCCTTTTTCTATTACATTTGTGAGAGGGATGCAACATAATTTTGTTCTGCTGTGCACTTAGCAATAAAGTTAATCTTCAATAACAACTAGGCCTCTTCTAGAAATTGACCTGGTGGACACCTGAATAATTATTACAAACTGTGTAGTACTTTCCTGCATTATTATCAACGTCTGATTGTGTCTTTTTGGACAAACACTTGTTCTCGTGGTCGAGTAACAACAACTGCGCTCCTTGAGTGACGGGGTGGTACTTGGTGAGAGAGGGAGAGAGACGACCCAAATTGCGGAGTAAACTAGAAAAACGGACGTTACACATGGCGGAGTGGCATTACCACATTTAACAAACCAAACATTGAAATACCGTTATAGAAGGTAAAGTAAAAACCCAAACTGGTCTGTGCATCAATACCGGTATATAGTAATATATAGGCAACATACCGTATATCTGTATCAATTATGTATCAGTTTTACATGTGACCCATATCAAATTTGCGCATTCACACTGAAGGAGCACACAAATGCAATGCTCATTTGGCGTGATTGTCGTGGTAACACAGGTGAAAAAAATCCTGAATGGTATCCTAATGGCAGCCATTTTGGTTAGGGGAGAAATACAAACAACTCTACTGCCATACATTCCAATTAGACTGAAGGCATACAGTTGTGTCCAAATATATTGGCACCCTTGGGCTTTTCTTAAATAATTCCCTATTTCTTCTAAAATCAGTTGAAATTTGAGAGGAAAAAATGGGTCTCCACACCTTTAATTATATTTCTGTAAACTTAAGTTTACAATTGTAATTTAGAAAATATAGACAAATGTCATGGACTAAATTATTGGCACCCTGGAGCTAGTACTTGGTTGCACAGCTTTTGGCCAAGATAGCTGCCAACATATGCTTATTGTAGACATCAATGAGCTTGCTGCACCTTTTCTGCTGGCAATTTGGCCCATTCTTCAGCAGCAAACTGCTGTAATTCTTCAATGTTTGAGGGTTGCACTCCACCAACTTCTTTTTTCAGATCTTGCCAAAACTAATGTGGTCCCGTGTAGCTCAGTTGGTAGAGCATGGCGCTTGCAACGCCAGGGTTGTGGGTTCGTCCCACGGGGGCCAGTATGAAAAAAATTTATGCACTCTTAACTGTAAGTCGCTCTGGATAAGAGCGTCTGCTAAATGACTAAAATGTAATGTAAATGTCTTCTCTTTCCTTTTAAAATACTAAAACAAATATAATTGTGACGGCTCTATGATAATCACTCACTTTGATGACCAGACACATTTAGGCTTTTAAACTGTTGTAAGTGAACTATTCATCTTTCTAACAGCATCTTTATCAGCCAATAGTAAATATAGTTATTTACCTGATTGTTAGCATGCTTTCTGTGAACCTCTGGACAAGTGCTTTAATGAAGACAGGGTCGATGTTCCTCTTCTGCAGCTGGCTGAAAAGCATGTCCACATTTGGCATGATCTTGTGGAACAGTGCCAGGAAAAAACAGAAAGCCTCGTCTTCGAGCATCCTCACAAAGCCCCCCGCCTCTCTGACAGTCGGGGCATCAAAGTTCCCAGAGTCTCTGATGGTCTGGAAACACGTTAGGAGGTCATCCCTGTACTGCGTACACAGTGTTTACAGCGCGACTGTGGAAGTTCCACCGTGTTGTAGAGGCTCTGGGAGTCTATGCGCAACCACTTCGTCAAGCACGGTGGTTCGCTTGGGAGACCTGGAGAAGAAAGCAGAAAATCCTGCAAGGTCGGAAAAGAAAGTGCCGATCCTGGGGATGCGTGAAGTAGCCTGCTGCATGATGAGGTTCAGCTGATGTGCATAGCAGTGGACGTAGTGCGCATTTTCGTACACATCCACTATTTTACGCTGCACTCCGCCGGTGGCTCCCCTCATCACACTTGCTCCGTCGTAAGCCTGGGCAATAAGTTTGGCCTTTTGTCCATGTGAGAGTATGGTGCTGAGCCTCTCCAGCAGCGCTGTAGCGATGGTGTCGGGCGGTTGCGTTCTCGATCAAAATGAACTCGAAAACGCTCTTGGACGTTACTTTTAGCATCGATGTAGCGTATCACAAGCACCAACTGGCAGTGGGTGGAAACGTCAGTCGTCTCGTCAGCTTGAATGGCGATAAAATCAGCACTCTTTACTTCCTCCAGGATGTAATCCTTAAGCACTGACAACATACAGTCCAACAGCTCGTTCTGTATCGTCTTTGACGTGCCCTTAAAAACGGTAGCTGTCTTCAGGTGCTCCTCCAGCACACTGTCGAGGGAGGCAACAAAATCCACTAAGCCCCGGAAAATGCCGGGGTTGTCCGAGGAGTCAGTCTCCTCGTGCCCACGCAAGGCCAACTCAAAAGCCCCACAGAACTTCACACAATCGATAATTTTGGATAGAATGTGCCTGTTTTTATCCACCTCCTCATTGTGTTTCCTCACCGCAATCCTGTGGCCGTCATCCAGCTGCGTAGCAATGTTCACCCTTCCTAATACAGCTAGCTTTACAGAGTTGTCCATGTGTGCCCTGGTGTTCTCATGTTTCTTTACCTTCTCTGACAGGTGCTTCATATCCCTCACTCCGGTACCTGTCCATGCTGAATCTGACCCCGTCGTTTTAAAAAAGCAAGCACGGAAAGCAAAATAAAGCATTAGCATCAGTGCACCCAGCTAGCCAAGCCTTCCTGGTGTACCAGCTACGGGAGAAGCCGCGCATATACTGCTTCCCTTTCTCGCTAGCCTGCTGTCTGATTGAGAGGTCAGGTTGATCTGGGCCCAGCTCTTTCACCCCGAACTTTCTCTGACAAAGTTCTCCTCTCAAACGGATCTTGGAGGAGAGATTTCACCGAGTTAGGGTTGGGTCTTGGAGGAGTAACGCTTGTGTCGCCATTGTCGTCTAGTAAAAATGGCGCCACTGGAGCCCGGTCCTTATTTTATCAGGGGCGAGCTTGGGGCGATAAAATAATCGCCCTCCTTGGATTCGAATTAAAATCGCTGATTAGCTACATTTTATGTCATACATTCATATCTTAAATTAGCAATTGGCTTAACTGCTACGTAGACCCGCCTCCTCGGGGCACTTTCTGTATCGCCCAGAGCTGACGAGGCGTTTGACAGGCAGAGGAAAGGTTGCGAATATGATTTTCTATCATATCTTACACATATTACTGTGTGCATTCCATATTTCAAACACACAAATATTGACATACTGATGTTTTTATTATTATTATTATTATTATTATTTTTTTTTTTTTATAATTTTATTTAAGGGGGCGGCGCCCTAGCGCCTCTATCGGCCAGCCGCCACTGCAAACAACCCTGCTGACTCCATTCATAGTTATCCTTCTCACCTCATCTTTGGCTCTCTGTACTTGTTTCTCAAACTCAGCTGGAATCATCTTCCCTCTGAGAAACAACAACACAGAAAGAAAGAGGAAGGAGGATTAGTAAGAGACAGGCGTCATGGTGACACCGGTCAGTCATTGTGGACAGTGACAACAGAAGCGTGTAGTTTGGTGTGGTGCGGACGGTGGAAGTAACCATGTTAACTGTAGCAGTAACCAGCAGTAACCAGCAGTAACCAGCAGTAACCAGCAGTAACCAGCAGTAACCAGCAGTATCCAGCAGTAACTAGCAGTATCCAGCAGTAACCAGCAGTAACCAGCAGTATCCAGCAGTAACCAGCAGTAACCAGCAGTAACCAGCAGTAACCAGCAGTAACCAGCAGTAACCAGCATACCTCTTATCTGACGGGATCACATAAACATTGTTGGTGCCAATCCCCAGGAAAGCTGCTGCTTTGGCAACAGAGTAATGACACTGAAAATAACAATGAAGAGAAAAGTGTCACTGAGGGAGAACTGGTTCATCCACAAAATGACCCGTCTGGACAGGATCCATAATAAGATACTACACACATTATAATACGTATGGTGTTAATAGTTCTACACACACAGGGATTATAATACGTATGGTGTTAATAGTTCTACACACACAGGGATTATAATACGTATGGTGTTAATAGTTCTACACACACAGGGATTATAATACGTATGGTGTTAATAGTTCTACACACACAGGGATTATAATACGTATGGTGTTAATAGTTCTACACACAGGGATTATAATACGTATGGTGTTAATAGTTCTACACACACAGGGATTATAATACGTATGGTGTTAATAGTTCTACACACACAGGGATTATAATACGTATGGTGTTAATAGTTCTACACACAGGGATTATAATACGTATGGTGTTAATAGTTCTACACACAGGGATTATAATACGTATGGTGTTAATAGTTCTACACACACAGGGATTATAATACGTATGGTGTTAATAGTTCTACACACACAGGGATTATAATACGTATGGTGTTAATAGTTCTACACACACAGGGATTATAATACGTATGGTGTTAATAGTTCTACACACACAGGGATTATAATACGTATGGTGTTAATAGTTCTACACACACAGGGATTATAATACGTATGGTGTTAATAGTTCTACACACACAGGGATTATAATACGTATGGTGTTAATAGTTCTACACACACAGGGATTATAATACGTATGGTGTTAATAGTTCTACACACACAGGGAATACAAAGCCATTTAGTCAATAGCTTTCAGAGCAACAGCTGGAGCTGAGAAACTCCCTGATAGCTGTGTGGTTGTTGTGATACGTTATCGTCAAGAGCTGAGCAGACACCCACACCCACTATGAGTAGATGTCACACCTACAGACTCCTGATATGGAGCAGCCTAGGACTGGGTAGTGCTTGTGATTGGAATCATTTGGCAGATGTAATACCTAGGCATGTTGACTCTTTCAGACGTTCTTGAAAGGTACCAACCGGTGCCGATTCACATCATGTACACTCAAACCCTCACGTTATCAAACTGTCACGTTAAGCATAGGGTATGCTGCATAACGGTCGCTTTGTATGGTGTTATAAAAACAACAGGTGTTGGCCTGCCCTGTGTGTGTGTGTGTGTGTGTGTGTGTGTGTGTGTGTGTGTGTGTGTGTGTGTGTGTGTGTGTGTGTGTGTGTGTGTGTGTGTGTGTGTGGGTGGGTGTGTGTGTGTGTGCGTGCGTGTGTGTCTACCTCCTGAGATGTAAACATGACCAGTCTAGGCAAGGCAGACAGACCCAGCTCCTTGACATCAGGACAGTGGTGGTACCTGGCCACGTTCACAGCATACATGTTGGACACAGAGCCACCTGGAGAACACACAGACAATCTCTCAATCACAGTAAGAAGAAGAAGAAGAAGAAGAAGAAGAAGAAGAAGAAGAAGAAGAAGAAGAAGAAGAAGAAGAAGAAGAAGAAGAAGAAGAAGAAGAAGAAGAAGAAGAAGAAGAAGAAGAAGAAGAAGAAGCAGAAGAAGAAGAAGAAGAAGAAGAAGAAGAAGAAGAAGAAGAAGAAGAAGAAGAAGATGTCCGTCTGTGTGGTTTCCATACCTGGGCTGAAGATGCCGTCCCCTCCCTCCTGCCATCCAATGATCTCAATCATCTTCTTCAGTACCGCCTCCTCTGTCAGCAGGAACACTGGAGCCACCTCGTATGTGTACCTGCCGAGCCAAACAACACGTCCAGTCAATGACTCACCTGGACTCACCTGAGCTAGACAAATGACTATCCAATCAATCATCAAGAACTAGCTGCGGACAGTTCTGAAATTAATAGCGGAATAGTTGTCATTGATATCTTTTCAGTAATCATCTCAAGAGATCTCCCTTTGTCAGGCACAGTTACACAGTGAGTATGAGTACATGTTGACAGACACTCAGATCATATGAGATGGTAGGATGGTAGGATGGTAGGATGGTAGGATGGTAGGATGGAATGGTAGGATGGTAGGATGGTAGGATGGTAGGATGGAATGGTAGGATGGTAGGATGGTAGGATGGTAGGATGGAATGGTAGGATGGTAGGATGGTAGGATGGTAGGATGGAATACTCACAGACTGGGGTTGATGGCTTCCGTGATGAATCGGCCCACTAGTGAATAAGGGTCCATGCCTGCATAGAGCTGGTTGAAGAAGTGAGGATGACCTGCACATACAAACACACATGGTTTGATACAATCAGAAGTAGAGTTGCAAAATTCTGGTAACTTTCCCAAAATTTCCAGTTTTCCAAAATTCAGTTTTTTTCCCATGTTAATATAACCGTGTGTTAGTGTGGGTTTTCACTGAATTTATGTAAATCATGAAGCTCATCTGCATTTCTGCAGTGCAGAATGATTCTCAGCAACAAAAGAGTGATCAAATTAAGATCATACATCTGTAAAGGCTTTAGCTCGACAGGCTAGCAAAGTCTTGTGGATTCACAGCAGAACCTGGGATTCAAACTCCTATCGGTCACATATGTAAACAGAGATGCTTAACGTGCACTATGCTGCATCCACTGGCACCAAGCAACATTTCTCAGTCTATTCCCGACCGACTGCTATTCCTGACACATAAATTGATACGTGAGATGCGGAGTGTGCCAGCTAGGCCTGTTTACTGTGCCACTGTTTCTATATAAAGTACATCATATCGTATTTGGGGTCAGGCTGGACCAGGCAAGGTGGGGGTCACTTGGTGCAGGACACAGCAGCTCAGATGTCAGGGGCTGGGAGGTTTAAGGGGCTGGGAGGGTTATTAAGGATGGGCTACTGTCGCTAGCTTGATGGTTTACAACCTAGCTTGGATAGGACGGCGCTGGGGGAAGGGTGGGAGCTGCTGTCGCTAGCTTGATGGTTTACAACCTAGCTTGGATAGGACAGCGCTGGGGGGAGGGTGGGAACTGCTGTCGCTAGCTTGATGGTTTACAACCTAGCTTGGATAGGACAGCGCTGGGGGGAGGGTGGGAACTGCTCTCGCTAGCTTGATGGTTTACAACCTAGCTTGGATAGGACGGCGCTGGGGGAAGGGTGGGAGCTGCTGTCGCTAGCTTGATGGTTTACAACCTAGCTTGGATAGGACAGCGCTGGGGGGAGGGTGGGAACTGCTGTCGCTAGCTTGATGGTTTACAACCTAGCTTGGATAGGACAGCGCTGGGGGAAGGGTGGGAGCTGCTGTCGCTAGCTTGATGGTTTACAACAGGGGTGTCAAACGTCCGGCCCGCGGGCCGGATCAGGCCCGCAAACGGGTTTAATCCGGCCCGCGAGATGATAAAAAAAATAATTAATAATAATAATTTTAAAAATGTTGTAAAGTATAAAAATGCGCTGCAATTTTTCAATAAAATAAACTGCTGTTCCAATTGCGTCCACGGGATGGCGCAATAGCAATTGTGTTAAGCAAGCAAACTGTTTATACCGGGGCAGAGCAAGTAGGTCAAGCACGTGCAGCCAATGAGCTACTTTGTTTTGCCCGCGATATTTATTACGGCTTCTACTTTTAACATTATGTGCTTTGGCACCCTCATTGCCCCAATATGTCTCTGTCAAAAAAGAGAAAAGTGGACGCAGAGTGCAGAGTGTTCCAAGAAAAATGGTCATCCTATTTATTCACGGAATTGAATGGGAAAGCTGTATGTTTGGTGTGTTCAGAGCATGTTGCAGTGCTGAAAGAATATAACCTTCGTCGCCACTATGTGAGTCTTCATGCCGACAAATATGACAACTTTGATGAGAGAAGGTGAATGAACTGTTGGCGGGTCTGAAGAAACAGCAGTCTGTGTTTACTCACAGCCGAGACATCAGTGACGCTGCAGTGAAAGCTAGCTACCTCATTGCTAATGAAATCGCAGTGGCTTCAAAACCATTTAGTGAGGGGTGAATTTGTAAAAACATGCATGATGAAGGCAGCGGAGATTGTGTGCCCTGAAAAGCGGCAGGCTTTTGCAAATATCAGCCTGACAAGAAACACAGTTGCAGACAGGATTTCCGATCTTTCAGTGGATTTGGACAGCCAGTTGAAGCAAAAAGTAAAGTCATTTATTGCGTTTTCGGTTGCAATTGATGAAAGCACGGACATTACAGATGTTGCACAACTGGCCATTTTCATCCGCGGAGTTGATGACACATTGACCGTCACCGAGGAGTTCGTGGAGTTGGTGCCGATGACAGATACAACGACAGCAGCTGATATTTTTACCGCACTCGTCGGGTGCGCTGGACAGGGTCGGAGTGGACTGGTCCCGCGCTGTCAGCCTGGCTACAGATGGTGCGCCCTCAATGATCGGGAAAAAAAGCAGGCGTTGTGACAAAGTTCAGAGAGAAAGTGCAATCTGCAAATGGAGGACGTGATTTTTAGACTTTTCACTGTATTTTGCACCAGGAGGCTTTGTGTTGCAAGTCATTAAAGATGGATAACGTCATGAAGGTGGTTATCCAAACTGTTAATTTCATCCGATCCAGAAGCCTGAATCACCGTCAGTTTGACAGCCTTCTCAGAGAGAAAGACCACATCTATGGCCTGCCATACCACACTGAGGTAAGATGGTTAAGCCGAGGTGCTGTGCTGAGGCGTTTCTTTGATTTACGAGAAGAAATTGAACAGTTCATGGAAGAAAAGGGCAAACCAGTGTTAGAATTTCATTCCGCAGAATGGATGCAGGACCTTGCATTTATGGTGGATGTTACAGAGCACCTGAATAACTTGAACAAACAGCTGCAAGGGCGCAACAAAGTTGTCACGCAGTATTATGACAGCATACGTTCTTTCAAGTTGAAGCTGTCATTGTGGGAGACGCAACTTGCCGGTGGTGATGCAGCTCACTTCCCCTGTCTGAAAAATGTGTGCGCGACCCAACATGTGGCAGACATGAAGCGGTTCAAAGATAAAATAACGGGACTGTTACGGGAGTTTGAGCAACGCTTTCAGATTTATGTTTATATGTTTTTATGTTGATGTGCTATTGTTTTTAATTGATTTTATTTTATTTGTATATTTAACCTATTCTTGACTCTGTGGTTCTTGCACTTGTTTGGGGAACAGGATTTCATTATTTTTATCTACATTTCTGCCTGAGAAATGACACCCTGATATAGTTCTGTGATCTGTGATATACTTCTGTGAATCACTGAGGCATTGTGTGTTTGTGTGTTCTTTGTCCTCAGAACTTTCAAATAACTTGAGGTGTTTTATGATTAATAGTGATGTTGTGCTTTTGGACACTGTCCTCAGGCTCCAGCTTTATGTTTATATGTTTTTATGTTGATGTGCTATTGTTTTTAATTGATTTTATTTTATTTGTATATTTAATCTATTCTTGACTCTGTGGTTCTTGCACTTGTTTGGGGAACAGGATTTCATTATTTTTATCTACATTTCTGCCTGAGAAATGACACCCTGATATAGTTCTGTGATCTGTGAAACAGTTCTGTTAATCACTGAGGCATTGTGTGTTTGTGTGTTCTTTGTCCTCAGAACTTTCAAATAAACTTGAGGTGTTTTATGATTAATAGTGATGTTGTGCTTTTGGACACTGTCCTCAGGCTCCAGCTTTATGTTTATATGTTTTTATGTTGATGTGCTATTGTTTTTAATTGATTTTATTTTATTTGTATATTTAACCTATTCTTGACTCTGTGGTTCTTGCACTTGTTTGGGGAACAGGATTTCATTATTTTTATCTACATTTCTGCCTGAGAAATGACACCCTGATATAGTTCTGTGATCTGTGAAACAGTTCTGTTAATCACTGAGGCATTGTGTGTTTGTGTGTTCTTTGTCCTCAGAACTTTCAAATAACTTGAGGTGTTTTATGATTAATAGTGATGTTGTGCTTTTGGACACTGTCCTCAGGCTCCAGCTTTATGTTTTTATGTTGATGTGCTATTGTTTTTAATTGATTTTATTTTATTTGTATATTTAACCTATTCTTGACTCTGTGGTTCTTGCACTTGTTTGGGGAACAGGATTTCATTATTTTTATCTACATTTCTGCCTGAGAAATGACACCCTGATATAGTTCTGTGATCTGTGAAACAGTTCTGTTAATCACTGAGGCATTGTGTGTTTGTGTGTTCTTTTTCTTTAGAATTTTCAAATAAACTTGATGTGTTTTATGATTAATAGTGAAGTTGTGCTTGTACTATTTTGGACACACTGTCCTCAGGCTCCAGCTTTATGTTGTATGTTGATCGTATTTAAAAAAAGAAAACAATCTGAAGTTGTTGTTTTTAAGTTATATATACCATGATTTTTCCGGTCCGGCCCACTTGGGAATAGATTTTCCTCCATGTGGCCCCTGAGCTAAAATGAGTTTGACACCCCTGGTTTACAACCTAGCTTGGATAGGACAGCGCTGGGGGAAGGGTGGGACCTACTGTCGCTAGCTTGATGGTTTACAACCTAGCTTGGATAGGACAGCGCTGGGGGAAGGGTGGGAGCTACTGTCGCTAGCTTGATGGTTTACAACCTAGCTTGGATAGGATATCGGTTACTTTATATCGGTAACTTTAACCCTACCCTAATGGTAGCTAACATTAACCCTAACCTAATGGTAGCTAACTTTAACCCTACCCTAATGGTAGCTAACTTTAACCCTACCCTAATGGTAGCTAACATTAACCCTACCCTAATAGCTAACTTTAACCCTACCCTAATGGTAGCTAACTTTAACCCTACCCTAATGGTAGCTAACTTTAACCCTACCCTAATGGTAGCTAACTTTAACCCTACCCTAATGGTAGCTAACTTTAACCCTACCCTAATGGTAGCTAACTTTAACCCTACCCTAATGGTAGCTAACTTTAATCCTACCCTAATGGTAGCTAACATTAACCCTACCCTAATGGTAGCTAACTTTAACCCTACCCTAATGGTAGCTAACATTAACCCTACCCTGGTCGGAAGATTCCCAGGATCAGGAGAGAATAAGCAAGAAATCCAGATACTCCCAACCAGGATTTCTGGAAAAGCTGGGAATGTTGGGAAAGTTACTGGAATTTTGCAACCCTAATCAGAACCTACAGATTGTATTGTCGCAGCAAAATATGCCTGCAGCAACAGGATTTGATCGGTGGTTAGGCTTTTAGCTAGCCAAAGTTAGGCTACATAAAAAGTGGAATAATGTTAATATAACCGTGTGTTAGTGTGGGTTTTCACTGAATTTATGTAAATCATGAAGCTCATCTGCATTTCTGCAGTGCAGAATGATTCTCAGCAACAAAAGAGTGATCAAATTAAGATCATACATCTGTAAAGGCTTTAGCTCGACAGGCTAGCAAAGTCTTGTGGATTCACAGCAGAACCTGGGATTCAAACTCCTATCGGTCACATATGTAAACAGAGATGCTTAACGTGCACTATGCTGCATCCACTGGCACCAAGCAACATCTCTCAGTCTATTCCCGACCGACTGCTATTCCTGACACATAAATTGATACGTGAGATGCGGAGTGTGCCAGCTAGCCCTGTTTACTGTGCCGCTGTTTCTATTTAAAGTACATCATATCGTATTTGGGGTCAGGCTGGACGAGGCAAGGTGGGGGTCACTTGGTGCAGGACACAGCAGCTCAGATGTCAGGGGCTGGGAGGTTTAAGGGGCTGGGAGGGTTATTAAGGATGGGCTACAGTCGCTAGCTTGATGGTTTACAACCTAGCTTGGATAGGACAGCGCTGGGGGAAGGGTGGGAGCTGCTGTCGCTAGCTTGATGGTTTACAACCTAGCTTGGATAGGACAGCGCTGGGGGAAGGGTGGGAGCTGCTGTCGCTAGCTTGATGGTTTACAACCTAGCTTGGATAGGATATCAGTTAGTGTAGCTAGCGTGAGTACAGTTGGTAGAGCATGGTGCTTTCCAACGGCAGGATTGTGGGTTCGATTCCCAGGGCCACCCATATGTAAAATGTATGCACGCATGACTGTAAGGGTCATTTAGTACAGTAACCCTACCCTAATGGTAGCTAACATTAACCCTACCCTAATGGTAGCTAACATTAACCCTACCCTAATGGTAGCTAACTTTAACCCTACCCTAATGGTAGCTAACTTTAACCCTACCCTAATGGTAGCTAACTTTAACCCTACCCTAATGGTAGCTAACTTTAACCCTACCCTAATGGTAGCTAACATTAACCCTACCCTAATGGTAGCTAACTTTAACCCTACCCTAATGGTAGCTAATATTAACCCTACCCTAATGGTAGCTAACATTAACCCTACCCTAATGGTAGCTAACTTTAACCCTACCCTAATGGTAGCTAATATTAACCCTACCCTAATGGTAGCTAATATTAACCCTACCCTAATGGTAGCTAACTTTAACCCTACCCTAATGGTAGCTAACTTTAACCCTACCCTAATGGTAGCTAACATTAACCCTACCCTATGGTAGCTAACTTTAACCCTACCCTAATGGTAGCTAATTTTAACCCTACCCTAATGATAGCTAACTTTAACCATACCCTAATGGTAGCTAACATTAACCCTACCCTAATGGTAGCTAACATTAACCCTACCCTAATGGTAGCTAACTTTAACCCTACCCTAATGGTAGCTAACATTAACCCTACCCTAATGGTAGCTAACATTAACCCTACCCTAATGGTAGCTAACTTTAACCCTACCCTAATGGTAGCTAACATTAACCCTACCCTAATGGTAGCTAACTTTAACCCTACCCTAATGGTAGCTAACTTTAACCCTACCCTAATGGTAGCTAACATTAACCCTACCCTAATGGTAGCTAACTTTAACCCTACCCTAATGGTAGCTAACTTTAACCCTACCCTAATGGTAGCTAATTTTAACCCTACCCTAATGATAGCTAACTTTAACCATACCCTAATGGTAGCTAACATTAACCCTACCCTAATGGTAGCTAACTTTAACCCTACCCTAATGGTAGCTAACTTTAACCCTACCCTAATGGTAGCTAACTTTAACCCTACCCTAATGGTAGCTAACATTAACCCTACCCTAATGGTAGCTAACTTTAACCCTACCCTAATGGTAGCTAACTTTAACCCTACCCTAATGGTAGCTAACTTTAACCCTACCCTAATGGTAGCTAACTTTAACCCTACCCTAATGGTAGCTAACTTTAACCCTACCCTAATGGTAGCTAATTTTAACCCTACCCTAATGATAGCTAACTTTAACCATACCCTAATGGTAGCTAACATTAACCCTACCCTAATGGTAGCTAACATTAACCCTACCCTAATGGTAGCTAACTTTAACCCTACCCTAATGGTAGCTAACTTTAACCCTACCCTAATGGTAGCTAATTTTAACCCTACCCTAATGATAGCTAACTTTAACCATACCCTAATGGTAGCTAACATTAACCCTACCCTAATGGTAGCTAACATTAACCCTACCCTAATGGTAGCTAACTTTAACCCTACCCTAATGGTAGCTAACATTAACCCTACCCTAATGGTAGCTAACATTAACCCTACCCTAATGGTAGCTAACTTTAACCCTACCCTAATGGTAGCTAACATTAACCCTACCCTAATGGTAGCTAACATTAACCCTACCCTAATGGTAGCTAACTTTAACCCTACCCTAATGGTAGCTAACATTAACCCTACCCTAATGGTAGCTAACTTTAACCCTACCCTAATGGTAGCTAACTTTAACCCTACCCTAATGGTAGCTAACATTAACCCTACCCTAATGGTAGCTAACTGTAAACCCACCCTAATGGTAGCTAACTGTAACCCTACCCTAATGGTAGCTAACTTTCGGGTCTAGTTAGCCATGATATGGCTATAGCCTGTATTATCCAGTAGCTAGCGTGAGTGCAGTACAGTGAGGGTGGCTAACTAGGGTCTAGCTAGTTAATGATGTAATGGTAGCCGACTGGGGGGTTTGAGGGAGTCTGGGCTGGAGAGTTTGAAGGTTAGTTGGTTGACAGACCTGGTTGACAGGGGTTTTACATGTGTGGTTTGGCTGGGGGTTTTGAAGGTTAGGGATTGGCTGCATGGGGGTTAGGGTTGAGCTGTTTCCTACCAGTCTTGACACTGAGAGAGACTCTGGGCTGGAGAGTTAGAGGGTTAGAGTTTGGGATGAAGTTCAGTGGTAAATGTAAATGTAATGTAAATGTATATTTTAAAGAGTCCGAGTTTTGAAAGTCAGGGTTTGGATGGGGGGGGGGGTTTGAGTCAGGGTTTGGCTGAGGTCCGGGGGTTAGAGTTTAAGTCAGGGTTGAGCTGGGTCCTTACCGGTCTTGACACTGTATCGGATGGCATCCCGACAGCGCTGCAGTATCTGGGGGTGTGCCTCGCCTCCTTCCCTCAGCTCCAGATCTAATAGGTCCTTCAGCTGCTCCGGAGAGCGCCACTCGCACACCTGTTATATGGGAGAGAAGGAAATAGACTTCGGGTGTTTCTCAAAATGCATACCACCGTGCTCCGAGCATGCAAATTAGAGCGCGGGAGGGTCGGAGCATGAGTCCAAATCAAAGTTTGTCAAACGGAGCACGGAAGGCACTTCCCGAATGCGTACTCCGTTTGTACATATTTAGAAGCATGCATTGATGCAAGCTTCAACGGAAAGTATCCACAGAAATATGACGCAACCACGTTAAAAATTACGCAACATTTCTGAGCTGAAGCGAGAGAAAATACACTCCCGACTTTGGAATGAAATGTTGACTATTCACATGTCACGTGTTGCCTGACTACAATATTTTATCTTGATACGTTAATGAATACATGCTGTATTAATTTTTGGCATGTTTACCTACCTACAATACCCACTGTAGTGTTGGAGATCGCAAGCCCATAGTAAGTCAATAGGGCTAACAGGCTAGCTAGTTACCTTATCCTTGACGTCAGACAAACTACCTTGGCCTATTCACCATCCGTAAAGAACATATATACAGTATATAAATCAAATCAAAACGGTATTTGTCACATGCGCAGAATACAACAGGTGTAGACCTCACCGTGAAATGCTTACTTACAAGCCCTTTCTCCAACAATGGAGTTTTAAGAAAAATAAGAGTTAAGAAAATATTTACTAAATAAAACTAAAGTAAAAAATAAAGAAGCAACAATAAAGTATCAATATCAAATCAAATCAAATCAAATCAAATTTTATTGGTCACATGCGCCGAATACAACAGGTGCAGACATTACAGTGAAATGCTTACTTACAGCCCTTAACCAACAGTGCATTTATTTTAAACAAAAAAAGTAAGAATAAAACAACAACAAAAAAGTGTTGAGAAAAAAAAGAGCAGAAGTAAAATAAAGTGACAGTAGGGAGGCTATATATACAGTAAAATAAAGTGACAGTAGGGAGGCTATATATACAGGGGGTACCGTTGCATAGTCAATGTGCGGGGGCACCCGGCTAGTTGAGGTAGTTGAGGTAATATGTACATGTGGGTAGAGTTAAAGTGACTATGCATAAATACTTAACAGAGTAGCAGCAGCGTAAAAAGGATGGGGTGGGGGGGCAGTGCAAATATTCCGGGTAGCCATGATTAGCTGTTCAGGAGTCTTATGGCTTGGGGGTAGAAGCTGTTGAGAAGTCTTTTGGACCTAGACTTGGCACTCCGGTTATATAGGGAGGTTATATACAGGGGTACCGGTACCGAGCCAATGTGCGGGGTACAGGTTAGTCCAGGTAAATGAGGTAATATGTACATGTAGGTAGGGGTAAAGTGACTACGCATTGATAATAAACAGCAAGTAGCAGCGACGTCAATGCAAATAGTCTGGGTAGCAATTTACCTGACAAACTCTTATACAGGTCCATTTCCTATAGTTTGAAAAATAAACTCCAGCATACAGATATTCTGCTATACTTCACAACAGATCTAATTTTCCTTTATGCATCCTGGGGCTGGAAGTGCGTGGTGTGCGAAAGAATTGGAAAAGAGATGTTTACCTTCTCCTTGACGTCAGTAGCCTTCCAGACGGCCTCCTCCATGATGATGGGCATGGCGTCTCTGAGGAAGCTCTCTGCTTCCCGGATGTCCAGCGTGGGGCCGTTCAGAGTCACCCCATCCACAAGCACTGGGGGCCGCTTCCCCTTGGGCTCCGCAGGGCTCGCTGGGGCCTTACTAGAGGTCTCTGGGGGTAGGAGAGAACAGACAGTAATGTCAATACCAGAGATCTCTGGGGGGTAGAAGAGAACAGACAGTAATGTCAATACCAGAGGTCTCTGGGGGTCCGATAGAGGGTCAGATAGAGTTTACAGCTCAGTTCATAAATGGTTCTGGTGGTCTCTCTTGCTGGGGCCTTACTAGGAGTCTCTGGTGGTTCAACAGTTCACGGTAGTGTCAATACATTGTCAACAGCTGGTGATAAAAAAGCACTTGATTGGACAACACACTTGAACAGGTACATACGGTAGAGTCATAGCCTGACTACAGCTGACTAGGGCTCTCTGGGTCAGAGAAAATGGCAGATAATACAGTTCTGCTGGTCTCTGGTGGTGTCAATACATTGTCAAGAACAGTTGACAGACAGTTTGTCAAGAGCTGTTTTTTAAAATGCACAGTAAGACGTTGAACACATTTGAACAGGTACATGAATAATTCCATGTTCTTTCACAACTGATAGCGAAAGTTCAGGTAGGCTAACGCCTCGATCACACCGATAACGTCGTTGCGTTTTGGAACGCAGCGTTTGTCTTGCAGCATTGCGTTGCAGAGGCAGTTGCGGTACGTTCTGTGTGGCGCATACGTTGGATTTATCGAACGTATGCATCAAAAATGTTACGTGTAGATGACTTGACAGAAATGGTAGCACAACGTGAATGTTCCAGATGATGCTGCGTACCATTTTGGTGTCAGTCAATACTTTGTCAAGAGTTCTTCTTGAATGCACTTCATTGCAGACTAAAGGGGCCTCTGGGTCAGAGAAAGTGATAGATATCAACAGGTTAGATGGCTGGTTCCAGATCTGGTCCTAAATTAGGCTGGTTCCAGATCTGGTCCCAAATTAACCTGGTTCCAGATCTGGTCCCATATTAGCCTGGTTCCAGATCTGGTCCCATATTAGCCTAGTTCCAGATCTGGTCCCATATTAGCCTGGTTCCAGATCTGGTCCCATATTAACCTGGTTCCAGATCTGGTCCCAATTTAGCTTGGTTCCAGATCTGGTCCCATATTAGCCTGGTTCCAGATCTGGTCCCATATTAGCCTGGTTCCAGATCTGGTCCCATATTAGCCTGGTTCCAGATCTACTCCCATATTAGCCTGGTTCCAGATCTGGTCCCAATTTAGCTTGGTTCCAGATCTGGTCCCATATTAACCTGGTTCCAGATCTGGTCCCATATTAACCTGGTTCCAGATCTGGACCCATATTAACCTGGTTCCAGATCTGGTCCCAAATTAGCTTGGTTCCAGATCTGGTCCCAAATTAGCTTGGTTCCAGATCTGGTCCCATATTAGCCTGGTTCCAGATCTGGTCCCATATTAGCCTGGTTCCAGATCTGGTCCCATATTAGCCTGGTTCCAGATCTACTCCCATATTAGCCTGGTTCCAGATCTGGTCCCATATTAGCCTGGTTCCAGATCTGGTCCCATATTAGCCTGGTTCCAGATCTGGTCCCATATTAGCCTGGTTCCAGATCTGGTCCCATATTAGACTGGTTCCAGATCTACTCCCATATTAGACTGGTTCCAGATCTACTCCCATATTAGACTGGTTCCAGATCTGGTCCCATATTAGACTGGTTCCAGATCTGGTCCCATATTAGCTTGGTTCCAGATCTGGTCCCATATTAGCCTGGTTCCAGATCTAATCCCATATTAGCCTGGTTCCAGATCTGGTCCCATATTAGCCTGGTTCCAGATCTGGTCCCATATTAGCCTGGTTCCAGATCTGGTCCCATATTAGACTGGTTCCAGATCTGGTCCCATATTAGCCAGGTTCCAGATCTGGTCCCATATTAGACTGGTTCCAGATCTGGTCCCATATTAGACTGGTTCCAGATCTGGTCCCATATTAGCTTGGTTCCAGATCTACTCCCATATTAACCTGGTTCCAGATCTGGTCCCATATTAGCCTGGTTGAAGATCCAGATAACTTTTGTGACGTCTTGCCAACACCTATGGTTGTTGTCATGCCAATCGAGACAGGGAAATAGGAGTACACACAGGTTTAGGACTAAACAAGTGTCCGTAATGTTTCCTGTAAACCTCTCTTCCTCATAGAAGATAGTACTTTTCCCTCTCAGTTGAGTCTCTGATCATACATGACGATGTGCTTACATCACACTTCTTATATAGCCAAGATGTCATCAGTGTCAGACTCGTATCATAGTAATAATAATAATAATAATAATAATAATAATAATAATATGCCATTTAGCAGACACTTTTAGTCAGACTGCCACCTCTAATTGTAACGATCCCGGCAGTCTGAGTCGGGTCCTGTCTGGTGACTAGTGTTTCTGTTCGTGAGCTCCAGTTTCCCGAGGGTTCGGGAACGCTCCGGGGAGCGCTCTTGATTTCCGCACCTGCATCCCATCAGCAATCTGCACACCTGGTCCTGATCATCACCCTTCTTAGGCTCTGGCCAACATCCAGTTCCCTGCCGGATCGTTAGCCATGAACAGTAGGTTTATCAGAGTATCAGTCCTAGAGCTTCTAGCGTTAGTTTTGTTGTTTTGTACCTTGTTGGTTTATTGTTGACTTACCTCCGTTTTTGTTCCATCTACAGTCACTCGTCCGGAACCCTCACCCTACCTCTGCCTGATGGTCGGCTTGCCGAGCCATCATTGGACCAACAACTGCACCCTCAACAACTCATCCACGCCGCCCGCTCTGCTCCCTGGATTATTCTGCACCTTTTTGAATCTGTAATAAACCCTCACCTTCGTTCAACTCTCCTTGTCCTGGTCTGCTTCTGGGTTCTGTCTGAGGGAACCGTGACAGAACGATCCGCCAGTAATGAACCCAGCGGACCTGGACTCTGTTCGCCATGCCATTACCATCAGGAGAAGATGTTGGGCCATCATAGCACGGTACTACAGGAGATCGCGTTGTCAGTTCGAACCTTTCTACCGGTCTGACGGAGGTCCAGAACCAACGCCAAGTTTCCGGTGGAGGATCCACTACCGTTTCACCCATCTCGCCTGCCGCTTCTGGAGCTGTGTCCTTCCGTGAGCCCGAGGTTCCGACGCCGGATAGATATGAGGGGGAGCTGGGAAGATGCCGTCCCTTCCTTATGCAGTGTGGATTAGTGTTCGATCTACAGCCCTACTCTTATGCCACAGACAAGGCTAGGGATAGCCTTTGTGATTGCGTTGCTGCGTGGTCGAGCGCTGGAGTGGGCTTCAGCCGTTTGGGAACGACAAGACCCCTGCATGGCTTCATACCAGGGGTTCACGGCCGAGATGAGAAGCTCTTCGACCATTCCGTCCGAGGGAGGGACGCAGCTAGGCGCTCTGTTTTCGCTTCACCAAGGAACTCGCAGCGTGGGCCGACTTCGTGATCGAGTTCAAGACGTTGGCGGTGGAGAGTGGGTGGAACGAGGAGTCTCTGCAAGCGGCCTTTTACCAGGGTCTGTCGGAGCAGCTCAAGGATGAGTTGATCTCCCTATCCGGAGCCTAGTGACCTGGACAGCTTGGTAGCCTTGTCTATTCGGGTGGATAATCGAGTCCGAGAGCGAAGGAGGGAGAAGCAATGGGGTCCGTCCCAATCGATCAGCTTCTCAGTTCCCAGTCGGGTCGGGTGGTGGACCAGAACACGTCGATCATTCTCCACCACAATGGATTAGTGGAGAGGTCCTCTCTCCCGATTCTGAACCCATGCAAGTGGGGGCGGCACGGGTTAACCAAGGAGGAGCGTCAACATAGACGTAAGACCAACTGCTGCCTCTACTGTGGTAGCTCGGGACATTACATCTCCACTTGTTCCCGGCGGTCGTCAAACTGCCCGGCTCGCTAAAGTTGGGAGGACTTTTAGCGAGCCAGTTTCAACCTCTCAGTACCTCTGTCAGACCCCGTTTCCCGGCTACCCTTGTGAACAGGAATCAGAGCTTAGCGCTTAACGCTTTTATCGATTCAGGTGCCGGTGGAAGCTTTCTTGATGCCGAGTTGGTGGAACAGCTGGGGCTTTCCAAGGAGCAATTGCCGGAAGCCATTGAAGCGACCACTCTGAACGGCAGTAGTCTGGCACGTATCACGATGAGGACTGAACCGGTTAAGATGCGGTTGTCGGGGAATCATTCTGAGATGATTTCATTCTTCATTCTGCCGTCTTCCCATGTTCCTCTGGTCCTTGGATACCCCTGGCTGAAGGAACACAATCCCACGTTCGATTGGGTGACGGGCAAGGTAACGAGTTGGAGCCTTGATTGTCATGCTAACTGTCTCAAGACTGCCTGCCCCCATTCGGTTCCCAGTCAGGTGATTGAGGCTAAACCCCCAGATTTGTCCCTGGTTCCCGAGACATATCACGATTTGGGGGAAGTTTTCAGTAAGCAGAAGGCTCTGTCACTCCCTCCCCCACCGACCATATGATTGTGCCATCAACCTGGTTCCTGGAGCTGTCTACCCCAAGGGAAGGTTATACAGTATCTCCCGACCTGAACGTGAGGCGTTGGAGACCTACATCAAGGAGTCCCTAGCTGCTGGTCTCGTTCGTCCCTCGTCATCACCCTGGGGGCAGGATTCTTCTTTGTGGGTAAGAAGGATGGCTCTCTTCGACCGTGTATTGATTATCGGGGGTTGAATGACATCACGGTCAAGAACAAGTATCCCCTGCCATTGATGAGTTCTGCCTTCGACTCCTTACAGGGTGCTACGGTGTTCACCAAGCTAGACCTACGCAATGCGTATCACCTGGTCCGGATCAGAGAGGGGGACGAGTGGTTGGACGGGTTTCAATACACCGATGGGTCACTTCGAGTATCAGGTGATGCCGTTTGGACTGACCAATGCTCCAGCGGTATTCCAGAGTATGGTGAACGACGTCCTGAGAGATATGATCGGGTCTCTTTGTGTTTGTTTACCTGGATGACATTCTGATCTTCTCGAAGGAACCTTCCGACCACGTCCAGCATGTCCGGCAGGTTCTGCAGCGATTGTTGGAGAATCGCCTGTTCGTGAAGGCCGAGAAGTGCGAGTTTCACGCCACACGACATCCTTTCTCGGGTACATCATCTCCAGGGAGAGATTAGGATGGACCAGGAGAAGGTTAGAGCGGTTCTGGAATGGGCCCAGCCCGGTACGAGATTGCAGCTCCAGAGATTTTTGGGGTTTGCGAATTTCTACCGCAGATTCATCCGGGGATTACAGCCGTGTGGCCGCTCCATTAACTGCCTTGACTTCCAGTATCAGGACCTTCAAGTGGAATCCGGAGGCGGATCGAGCGTTTCTGGATTTGAAGAGGCGATTCACCAACGCACCGATTCTCTCTCAACCGGACACGGCCCGTCAGTTTGTCGTTGAAGTGGACGCCGCGTCTGATGTGGGAGTTGGCGCCATCCCTGTCGCAGCGATGCTCCACGGACAGTAAACTCCATCCCTGCGCCTACTACTCTCGTCGCCTTTCGCCTGCGGAGAGGAATTACGATGTGGGTAACCGGGAGCTTCTCGCGGTGAAACTTGCCTTGGAGGAGTGGCGCCACTGGTTGGAGGGGGCGGAGTAACCGTTTATTGTCTGGACTGACCACAAGAATCTTGCTTACGTGCAATCGGCTAAACGCCTCAACTCCCGGCCAGGCCAGGTGGCGTTGTTTTTCGGACGATTCAAGTTTTGCCTGACGTTCCGACCTGGATCTAAGAACGGCAAGGCGGACGCCTTGTCCCGGATGTTCTCCAAGACGGAGGAGAGTGGGTCCAAGACCGAGACAATTCTCCCCCGAACTGCGTCGTGGGAGCAGTTATGTGGAAGATTGAGGAGGAGGTGCTGGCGGCCCTTCGGACTCAGCCCGGTCCCGGTAACGGTCCACCCGGTCGGTTGTTTGTGCCTGAGTCGGTTCTGTCCTGCTGTCCTCAAATGGTCCCACGCCAGTAAGATGGCTTGTCACCCTGGCGTGGCTCGGACAATGGCGTTTCTTCGCAGACGTTTTTGGTGGCCTGCCATGGCCGAGGATACTCGGGTTTTGTTGCTGCCTGTCCAGTGTGCGCGCAGAATAAGAGTACCAATCGGCCCAGCTCTGGACTACTTCACCCCTTCCTATTCCCCGCGACCATGGTCGCATCCGGCCCTGACTTCGTCACTGGGTTGCCCGCTTCTGAGGGGAACACGGTCCGTTCTGACTATCGTGGACAGATTCAGCAAGTTCGCCCACTTTGTGCCAATTGCCAAGCTTCCCTCTGCCTCGGAGACGTCCGAGATCCTGGTTAGGGGAGGTTTTCAGGGTCCACGGTTTGCCCAGTGATATCGTTTCCGACCGTGGCCCTCAGTTTACCTCTGCTGTCTGGAAGTCCTTCTGTTTGGCCATTGGAGCTACAGTCAGTCTCACATCTGGTTTTCACCCCCAATCCAATGGTCAGGGCGGAGAGAGCCAACCAGAAGATGGAATCCACGCTACGCTGTCTGGTCTCTTCCAACCCCACCTCCTGGGTCTCTCAGTTGCCTTGGGTTGAGTATGCCCACAATACTCTCCCTACATCTGCCACTGGGATGTCTCCCTTCCAGTGCCTGTATGGCTACCAACCTCCCCTGTTCCCTTCTCAGGAGAAGGAGCTCTCAGTGCCTTCTGTTCAGGCCCATATTCGTCGTTGCCACCGGACCTGGCATCGGGCCAGAAAGGTACTCCTTAGAGGTTCGGACCGGTATCAGCTCCAGGCGACCGTCAAGCCGGATCCCCGCTCCCACCTATACCATCGGAGATAGGGTTTGGTTGGCCACACGGGATCTTCCGTTTACGGACTGAGTCTAGGAAGTTGTTACCGAAGTTCATTGGTCCGTTTGTGGTGGAGAAGGTGATCAATCCAGTGGCAGTTCGACTCAAACTACCGAGGACGCTCAGAGTCCATCCCACCTTTCATGTCTCCTGCCTCAAGCCTGTCTTCCTCAGTCCTCTGTTGCCTCCTCCGCCTCCTCCTCCTCCTCCTCGGATGATCGGAGGTCCTGCCACACGGTGCGTCGCATCATGGATTCCAGACGGCGGGGCCGGGGTTTCCAGTATCTCGTGGACTGGGAGGGGTATGGCCCTGAAGAGAGGAGTTGGATTCCGCGGCGACAGGTCCTAGATGCGGATCTCATCAGTGACTTCTACCGCCTCCATCCTGGCGCTCCGGGGAGTCCGCCCGGTGGCGTTTCGGGAGGGGGGTACTGTAACGATCCCGGCAGTCTGAGCCGGGTCCTGTCTGGTGACTAGTGTTTCTGTTCGTGAGCTCCAGTTTCCGAGGGTTCGGGAACGCTCCGGGGAGCGCTCTTGATTTCCGCACCTGCATCCCATCAGCAATCTGCACACCTGGTCCTGATCATCACCCTTCTTAGGCTCTGGCCTAACATCCAGTTCCTGCCGGATCGTTAGCCATGAACAGTAGGTTTATCAGAGTATCAGTCCTAGAGCTTCTAGCGTTAGTTTTGTTGTTTTGTACCTTGTTGGTTTATTGTTGACTTACCTCCGTTTTTGTTCCATCTACAGTCACTCGTCCGGAACCCTCACCCTACCTCTGCCTGATGGTCGGCGGCTGCCGAGCCATCATTGGACCAACAACTGCACCCTCAACAACTCATCCACGCCGCCCGCTCTGCTCCCTGGATTATTCTGCACCTTTTTGAATCTGTAATAAACCCTCACCTTCGTTCAACTCTCCTTGTCCTGGTCTGCTTCTGGGTTCTGTCTGAGGGAACCGTGACACTAATACAGCTGTAACACTACTGTAGTTGAGTCCCAAATGGCACCCTATTCTTGTGCACTACTTTTGAACATGGGACTCTGGTCATTAGTGCACTACATAGGGAATATGGTGCCATTTGGGAAACAACCTGTAACTCAAACCTTATTTCAGCTGTGACGCATTCTGTAAGCTTAACCTTATTTATTGGCGTCTCGGGTTGGCTAAGGGTGTTAAAGAATGTCAACCGCTCTTTCTTGACTGACCGCTGACTGGGGCTGCAATTCAAATGGACCTGGTCTAAAGTAGTGCACTATATGGTGAATAGGTTGCCATTCGGGCCACACTCAGACAATAATGACAGACAGGATAACTGTCATCTACCTGATACTAATTATAACCTACTTGCATGTAGGCAATTTTATTGGGGCATTTTCATCATGTAGAGGATTTCATCAATCCTAAACTTTAGTAGTCTATTATATCAGCCATTTTGTTAGCATTTACAGTTCAGAATAACGCAATGAATCCAAATAGGTGGCATGTTTTGTTTCAGCTGATATTTAGTCTATACGCAATAAAACATTCTAACATTGAAATTGATACAATCGTTCAACATATTGGCTGTTAGGTCAGAGACTACAGACGCTGTCCAGTGACCTGCATCATGGAACCATGCCTGCATGAGACAGCTAGTTACTGCGCTAGTGGCGCACCTTGCAGCTCCTGCGCACAGTTGGTTCCGACTATCTTGCTATGAGTTCTGTGACAGACCGGGTCTTTCTTTATCTGTCTTTCTTTCCCCAACATAGCAAGTTAGGCTACTGATATATATATATATATATATATATATATATATATATATATTTTTTTTTTAACGCATTTCAAACAATTAAGTGTAAATTGTATCTACTTATTTTGCAAAGGTCTATTCTATTCAATACCTCCGCAGAGAGACACCTTGCCCATCTTCCGGCTTTCCCCACTGCCCATCTTCCGGAGAACTGGGCGCTGAGCAACGCGTGAACAGGTAACACCTGACCCGACCAGATAGAGGGATCTGGGTGACATTATAGTACACTGACGTAAGTCCATTCTAAAGGCATTGTGACAACTTCTATTCTCCAGCAAAACACTGTCGAAATGTGCACATCTTTGATTTTGATTTTGAGAGAACAGTAAACATTTAAATTCAAGATATAACTAATGATAGTCAATATATATTTGCAATACCATTAAATGCTCATGCATTAGCCTAATGAACATGTAATAATGCAGGAATAAGTGAAATAGCAGTCCACATACCGTTCATATGTCTCTCATTCGTCGGCGCCATTGTTCATTTATGGTATAATGTTCTCTACCAGCTCCGTTCTTCCACCTAAAAATGTATAATGTTTGGAGATAAACCAGAATGTCTCCTTTATAGACCAAGATTTTCTTTACCATGGTGACGCCGCGCCCCGTGGGCTAGGTTAGGCCATCCATATTCCTGGAGGGTTGCCTGGACGTCATGGAAGAACACTGGCTGGTTACAGTAAAGAGTCTAGAAGAATCAAGTTGCCGTCTCACTGCGTCAGAGCGTTTACTTGTGTAGTTTTTAAAATGGAGAGTGGAGAAAGTGGAGAGCTATGATGACTGGGGAGTGAAGATACGTGCTTGCTTGTTTACATTCATGCCTATGTTTTACACGTTAGAATAGTTTAAACATGTATGCTATTTTATTAGGGCAATATATTTCCTATGGAATATTTCCTATATAGAATTTGAGAATTCTGTATTTTTCCAAAGGGCAAGAGATAAACGTGAAAGAGAAGTGACTCATCATCTTCCATATTGCAAGTGTTGGCATCTGTTGCTGGTTTGTATTTCTCCATGAGTAAGACATGTGACATCAACATTGTAGGTAACATTAAGTATTTTGTAGGTTCCCGTATCATTAGTCTTTTCCGTTTCTTTTTTTTTTTTTTTTTAAAGAAAGAAATTACAACATTACCGTGACTGGATAGTTAGCCATGATGTAATAAAAAAATAATAATATTATATGTAATTTGTAGAGCGCATTTCCCACGCTCAATGCGCATCTGTAGCCTACAATAAAGGTCAGTTGCATTTAACCCCTAACTAAGTAAGCTGATACTAGATCTGTCCATAAGTAGGAGCAACTATTAGGAGCTAAAGTAATGACCTAAAATACAGTCATGCAGTTCCCCTAATCATCTGTGGTAGTAAATCAAATCAAATCAAATCAAATTTTATTGGCCACATGCGCCGAATACAACAGGTGCAGACATTACAGTGAAATGCTTACTTACAGCCCTTAACCAACAGTGCATTTATTTTTAACAAAAAAGTAAAAATAAAACAACAACAAAAAAGTGTTAGAGAAAAAAAGAGCAGAAGTAAAATAAAATAACAGTAGGGAGGCTATACATACAGGGGGTACCGGTGCAGAGTCAATGTGCGGGGGCACTGGCTAGTTGAGGTAGTTGAAGTAATATGTACATGTGGGCAGAGTTAAAGTGACTATGCATAAATAATTAACAGAGTAGCAGCAGCGTAAAAGGATGGGGTGGGGGGCAGTGCAAATAGTCTGGGTAGCCATGATTAGCTGTTCAGGAGTCTTATGGCTTGGGGGTAGAAGCTGTTGAGAAGTCTTTTGGACCTAGACTTGCACTCCGGTACCGCTTGCCGTCGTAGCAGAGAGAACAGTCTATGACTAGGGTGGCTGGAGTCTTTGACAATTTTGAGGGCTTTCCTCTGACACCGCCTGGTATAGAGGTCCTGGATGGCAGGAAGCTTGGCCCCAGTGATGTACTGGGCCGTACGCACTACCCTCTGTAGTGCCTTGCGGTCGGAGGCCAAGTGTTGCAACCAGTCAGGATGCTCTCGATGGTGCAGCTGTAGAATTTTTTGAGGATCTGAGGACCCATGCCAAATCTTTTCAGTCTCCTGAGGGGGATAGGCTTTGTCGTGCCCTCTTCACGACTGTCTTGGTGTGTTTGGACCATGATAGTTCGTTGGTGATGTGGACACCAAGGAACTTGAAGCTCTCAACCTGTTCCACTACAGCCCCGTCGATGCTAAGTACAGTGTCATGCTAAGAATCAGATCTAAGGTGACCTCCTGTGGCTGATAAAAGTACTACAGACTCATTGAAAAAGGCTTGCTGTATTCCTTTATGATTGTAGCAAGGGGCAGTCTGGGATCAGAAATCGACCCTGGCATTTCAAACACCCCGGCCCATTTTTTTGGGGGGGAGGCCCCAAGTATTAGCCAAACAACATTTTGAGCAACGATTGTGTAGCATTGGGTAACATTTACAGTGGGGAGAACAAGTATTTGATACACTGCCGATTTTGCAGGTTTTCCTACTTACAAACCATGTAGAGGTCTGTAATTTTTATCACAGGTACACTTCAACTGTGAGAGACGGAATCTAAAACAAAAATTCAGAAAATCACATTGTATGATTTTTCAGTAATTAATTTGCATTTTATTTCATGACATAAGTATTTGATACATCAGAAAAGCAGAACTTAATATTTGGTACAGAAACCTTTGTTTGCAATTACAGAGATCATACGTTTCCTGTAGGTCTTGACCAGGTTTGCACACACTGCAGCGGGGATTTTGGCCCACTCCTCCATACAGACCTTCTCCAGATCCCTCAGGTTTGATTGTTATGATAATGTTATCTGGCTTCGGGCTGGCTAACGCTACCACAAATTCATGGACGTTACCCTGTACCTATTGTGTAGACCCGAGCTGGATTTATGGCATTTTTATAGCTTTTTTAATAAATCATTTTTTTTCTTCTATTTTACTGATGATTTTCAACCCCTGCTCAGATAAAACCTCTCTCCTGGATGACAATTGATCAGTCACCTCTCCCCCATCCTCACCCACAGGCACTTCTGGCTGGCTGAGTTAGTGCTACATAGCCCATATGAGCCAATGCAAACACAACACTATTTAGGATATCTAGTTTATTCCTAAATAAATCCTGAACGTGCTTGCGAAGCAATTGTGGTCCCACAAGGGGCCCTGTTTATAGTGTCTGTCGGGCTATCCAGGGCTTTAATAAAATAGAGAGATAACTACCAGACATTTACACAATTGTATTTATTTCACCTTTCATGGTACACAAAGATAAATAGCATACATTTTTCTAAACTAATCCAATCTGTTGGACTTATTGCACCCGCTACTGAAATGGTTGTTCCAGTTTAGATGGTTTAGGTAGTCTCATTCATTCATTCATTTTTCTAACCCTGGCAGATGATGCTGGTTTTGTGGGTGACCAGCATAGGCTTATGTGTCCAAAACACAACAGAGGCTGGTCTCCAGTGAAAACACAACAAAGGCTGGTCTCCAGACCATTCTAGTATATACTGTTTTTTTTTCCAGCAGGATTTAGACTTGATTCAGTTGTGAACATAATTTAACTCAGGTACCAAATGTAGGCTAATAAACTTAACTAGCTTAGCGTGACGTAGCAAAACGCAGGCTAATTAGCAGCGACTTCTATAAAAGGTCATATACAGTAACCCAATTGTGATTGAATGCCGTTACAGTGACAACAAATAACATGGAAAGGAACTTATTTGGTCAGTTGTTCATGCCGGTGTACACAACACAAGAATACTATTAGAAGAGAAAGAAAACTAGAAAGAAGAAGAAAAGAAAGAAAGAAAGAAAGAAAGAAAAAACTAAAACGTAGCCTCGGACTCCCAGGGTTCCAGCGAGACTAGGTGGAATATCGCACATTAATGAAAGTCCATGAGGCCTACAACATTGTCAGTCAACAGGGGCCTTTTTCACAATAGGTTGCTTCTTTCAACTTAAAGGAGCAATATGCAGAAATCGCTCCACTAATTTCCTGGTTTCTAAAATTCTAATAGTTAGCCTAATTTCAGTTTATGTGACAAAACAAGCAGTCATTGTGTAGAGAATCATTGTAGCGCTGTGATTATATATTTTCCATAACCAAACATATTGTATTTTCAGCTGTTTGAAGCTGGTGTACAAAACCGAAAGTAAAAGACGCAAAAACTAAACTTAAGAACAGGAAGCATAGGAATAGCGCACATAGAACAGATCTACCGCTTCTTACACCTGCTTTCAATGAGAATGACATATCTATAACTCACATTTCTATGTGAATTTGGTCGGATCGCCCAAAAGGTTACGTATTGTAACTATATTATGGTAAGAACAGCTCAAATAAGCAAAGAGAAACGACAGTCCATCATTACTTTAAAACATGAAGGTCAGTCAATCCGGAAAATGACAAGAACTTTGAAAGTTTCTTCAAGTGCAGTCGCAAAAACCATCAAGCACTATGATGAAACTGGCTCTCATGAGGACCGCCACAGGAAAGGAAGACCCAGAGTTACCTCTGCTGCAGAGGATAATTTCATTAGAGTTACCAGCCTCAGATTGCAGCCCAAATAAACGCTTCACAGAGTTCAGGGAACAGACACATCTCAACATCAACTGTTCAGAGGAGACTGGACACCAATAAGAAGAAGATACTTGCTTGGGCCAAGAAACACGAGCAATGGACATTAGACTGATGGAAATCTGTCCTTTGGTCTGATGAGTCCAAATTTGAGATTTTTTCTACCAACCGCCGTGTCTTTGTGAGACGCAGAGTAGGTGAACAGATGATCTCCGCATGTGTGGTTCCCACCGTGAAGCATGGAGGAGGAGGTGTGATGGTGTGGGGGTGCTTTGCTGGTGACACTGTCAGTGATTTATTTAGAATTCAAGGCACACTTAACCAGCATGGCTACCACAGCATTCTGCAGCGATACGCCATCCCATCTGGTTTGGGCTTAGTGGGGCTATCATTTGTTTTTCAACAGGACAATGACCCAACACACCTCCAGGCTGTGTAAGGGTTATTTGACCAAGAAGGAGAGTGATAGAGTGCTGCATCAGATGACCTGGCCTCCACAATCACCTGAACTCAACACAATTGAGATGGTTTGGGATGAGTTGGACTGCAGAGCGAAGGAAAAGCAGCCAACAAGTGCTCAGCATATGTGGGAACTCCTTCAAGACTGTTGGAAAAGCATTCCAGGTGAAGCTGGTTGAGAGAATGCCAAGAGTGTGCAAAGCTGTCATCAAGGCAAAGGGTGGCTACTTTGAAGAATCTAAAATCTAAAATATATTTTGATTTGTTTAACACTTTTTTGGTTACTACATGATTCCATATGTGTTATTTCATAGTTTTGATGTCTTCACTATTATTTTACAATGTAGAAAATAGTCAAAATAAAGAAAAACCCTTGAATGAGTAGGTGTGTCCAAACTTTTGACTGTTACTGTATATATATAT
>NW_025533940.1:300000-338619 GCF_020615455.1 Coregonus clupeaformis | reverse complement strand
TCACCCCTATCACTCCCTATCACTCCTATCACCCCCTATCACTCCCTATCACTCCCCATCACCCCCATCACCTCTATCACCTCCCCTATCATCCGGTCCCTATCACCTCACCCCCTCACCCCTACCACCCCCCACTCACCTCATCACTCCCCATCACCCCCAGCAGCCAGACAACATGATATCACCGTACTATCACTCCCTCAGCAGCCAGACAACATGATATCACCGCACTAATCACCCCCAGCGCCATTTGACGAAGGATATCACCGAACTATCACCCGCGAGACAACATGATATCACCGCACTATCACCCCCTGAGCAGCCAGACAACATGATATCAAATGCATTCTATCACTCCCTCAGCCCAGACAACATAGATATCACCGCTACCATCACCCCCAGCAGCCAGACAACATGAGCTATCACTGTACTCATACCCTGGCAGCCAGACAACATGATATCACCGCACTCATCACTCCCCAGCCCAGACAAACAGTGATATCACCGCACTCATCACCTCAGCAGCCAGACAAATACGATATCACTGATGATCACCATCACCCTCTGCATCCAGACAACACGCGACATCACTCCTCTGCATCCAGACAACATGATATCACTCCCTCAGCAGCCAGACAACATGATATCACCGTACTATCACTCCCTCAGCAGCCAGACACTCCCTCAGCATCCGGGTACACCCTCAGCAGCGCCGTACACACTCCCCAGCATCCAGACACTCCTCAGATCCAAGGACACTCCCTCTCAACATCCAGACACTCCCCTCAGCATCCAGACAATCCTCGCATCCGGGACACCCCCAGCATCCGGACACCCCTCAGCATCCAGACACCCTCCGCATCCGGGACACTCCCTCAGCATTCAGACACCCCTCTGCATCCAGACACCCTCAGCATCCAGACCCCCCTTGCACTCCAGACACTCCTCAGCATCCAGACACTCCCTCTGCATCCAGACAACATGATACACCCTAGCAGCCAGACAAACATGATATCACCCCGCAGCCAGACTAACATGATATCTCTCTCAGCAGCCAGACAACACAGATATCACCGTACTATCACTCCCTCAGCATCCAGACAACATGACATCACTCCCTGCAGCCAGACAACATGATATCACTCTTCCAGCATCCAGACAACAGGATACCACCTCAGCATCCAGAGACAACACAGACACATCACCCTCAAGCAGCCAGACAACATGACATCCCTCAGCAGCCAGACAACACGATATCACCTCAGCAGCCAGACAACACGATATCACCCCCAGCATCCAGACAACATGATACACCCCCAGCATCCAGACAACATGATATCACTCCTCAGCATCCAGACAATGATGATATCACCCCCTAGCAGCCAGACAACAGATATCACCTCAAAGCATCCAGACAACATGATATCACTCCATCCAGACAATATATGATATCACTCCCTCACAGCCAGACAACATGACATCACCCCCAGCATCCAGAGGACAACATTGACATCACTCCCTCAGCATCCAGACAATATGATATCACTCCCTCAGCATCCAGACAACATGATACTCACTCCCTCTGCACTCAGACAACATGATATCACCCCAGCACCAGACAACATGATATCACCTCAAAGCATCCAGACAACGATGATATCACCCTCAAAGCAGCCAGACAAATGATATATCACCCTCAAAGATCGTGACAACATGATATCACTCCCTCAGCATCCAGACAACATGATATCACTCCCTCAGCAGCCAGACAACATGATATCACTCCCTCAGCATCCAGACAACATGATATCACTCCCTCAGCATCCAGACAACATGATATCACTCCCTCAGCATCCAGACAACATGATATCACCCCAGCACATCCAGACAACACGATATCACCCTCAGCATCTAGACAATATGAGATATCACTCTCAGACATCCATGACAACATGACATCACCCCTCAGCATCCAGACAACATGGCTATCACCCAGCATCCAGACAACATGATATCACCCTCAGCAGCCAGGACAACATGATACTATCACCCCAAAGCATCCAGACAACATGACATCACCCTCAGCAGCCAGACAACATGAGACATACCACTCCCGTAGCAGCCAGACAACATGATATCACTCCCTCAGCAGCCAGACAACATGATATCACTCCCTCAGCAGCCAGACAACATGATATCACTCCCTCAGCAGCCAGACAACATGATATCACTCCCAGCCCAGACAACATGACATCACCCTCAGCATCCAGACAACATGACATCACCCCTCAGCAGCCGGGTGACAACATGATATCACTCCCTCAACATCCAGACAACATGTCACTCCTCAGCATCCAGACAACATGATACATCACTCCTCAGCAGCCAGACAACATGATATCACTCCTCAGCAGCCAGACAACTATGATACATCACTCCCTCAGCAGCCAGACAACATGATATCACCCCCAAAGCAGCCAGACAACACATGATATCACCCTCAGCAGCCAGTACAACATGATATCACCCTCAGCATCCAGACAAACATGATATCACTCCCTCAGCAGCCGTAGCACAACATGATAATCACCCTCGCAGCCATAGACAACATGATATCACCCTCAGCATCCAGACAACATGATATCACTCCCCAGCATCCAGACAACATGATATCACTCCTCAGCTCCAGACAACATGATCACTCTCAGCATCCATAGACAACAGACATCACTCCCCAGCTGAGCAGACAACATGATATCACCCAGCAAGCCAGACAATACAGTCACCCTCTAGCAGCCAGACACATGGATGGTCACCTCAGCCAGACAACATGGATATCACCCCTCAGCGATCCAGACACCTCAGCATTCAGACACCTCAGCATCCAGACACTCCCTCTGCATCCAGACACTCCCTCAGCATCCAGACACTCCCTCTGCATCCAGACACTCCCTCAGCATCCAGACACTCCCTCAGCATCCAGACACTCCCTCTGCATCCAGACACTCCCTCAGCATCCAGATTACCCTCTGGGCATCCAGACACTCCCCGAGCATCCAGACACCCTCTGCATCCAACACTCCCTAGACATCCGTAGACACCCCTCTGCATCCAGACAACATGATATCACTCCCTCAGCAGCCAGACAACATGCGATATCACCCTCAGCAGCCAGACAAACAATGGATATCACCCCCCCAGCAGCCAGACAACATGATATCAATCGGTACCATCACCCCCTCAGCATCCAGACAAACATGATATCACCTTGCAGCCAGACAACATGATATCACCCCCAGCATCCCAGACAACACACATCACTCCCTCAGCATTCAGACAAACATGATATCACCCCCCAGCAACCGGACAACATGATATCACCTCACAGCAGCCAGACAACATGATATCACCCTCAAAGAAGCCAGACAACATGATATCTACCTCAGCATCCAGGCACATGATATCACCCTCAGCATCCAGACAAGACATACCACTCCTCGAGCATCCAGACAATACAGATATCACCGAAAGTTACGCTCAACAGATTCACCCCTCAGCATCCAGACAACATGATATCACTCCTCAGCATCCAGACATTAACATGACATCACCCTCAGCAGCATGACACCACGATAACACTCCCTCAGCATCCAGGACAACATGACAGTCACTCCTCGATATCCAGACAACGATAGATATCACTCCCTCAGCACCAGACAACATGATATCACCCTCAGCATCCAGACACCATGATATCACTCCTCAGCATCCAGACAACATGCTTATCTACCTCAGGCATCCAGACAACATGATATCACCCTCAGCATCACAGACAACTATGACATCACCCAGCATCCAGACAACATGATATCACTCCCCAGGGTGATCCAGACAACACATATCACCCCAGCAGCCAGACAACATGATATCACCCTCAGCATCTGATAGACAAACATATCACCAGCAGCAGACAACATGATATCACCCTCAAAAGCAGCCAGACAACATGATATCACCTCAGCAAGCTCAGACAACATGATATCACTCCTCAGCAGCCAGACAAACATGACATATCACCTCCCAGCAGCCAGACAACTATGATACACTCCTCAGCATCCAGACAACATGATATCACCCCAGCATCCATAGACAACACATGAGGTCACTCGGGAGCCAGAGACAACATGACATCACCCTCAAAAGCATCCAGACAAAGATCACCCTCAGCATCCAGACAACATGATATCACCCTCAGCAGCCAGACAATGATATCACTCCTCCCCAGCCAGACAAATGGCGACATCACCCTCAGCAGCCAGACAACATGATATCACCCTCACAGGAGCCAGACAACATGATATCCCTCAGCAGCCAAGACAACACGATAACACTCCCTCAGAACATCCAGACAACATGATACACTACCCCCAGCATCCAGACAACATGATATCACCTCAGCAGCCAGACAACATGATATCACCTCAGCATCCAGACAACACACATCGCCCCCTCAGCATCCAGACAACATGATATCACTCTCAAAGCATTCAGGACAACATGATAACCTACCAGCATCCAGACAACATGATATCACCCTCAGCCCAGACAACATGATATCACCCCCAAAAAGCCAGACACAAACATGATATCACCCCCAGCAGCCAGACAGAACATGATACAATACCTCAGCAGCCGACAACATGATACCACCTCAGCAGCCAGACAACATGATATCACCCCCTCAAAGCATCTGGGACAACATGATATCACCCCCTCAGCAGCCAGACAAGCATGATAATCACTCCTCAGCAGCCAGACAACATGATATCACCCCCAGCATCCAGACAACATGAGATCTACCCCCCAGTGCACATCCAGACAACATGATATCACCTAGCATCCAGACAACATGGATATCACCCCCAGCATCCAGACAACATGATATCACCCCGCATCCAGACAACATGATATCACCCCCAGCAGCCAGGACAACATGATATCACTCCCTAGCAGCCAGACAACATGATAATCACCCTCAGCAGCCAGACAACTATGATATCACTCTCAGCTCAGACAACAGTGATATCGCTCCGCACAGCCAGACAACATGATATCACTCCTCAGCAGCCGTGACAACATGATGTCAGTACCTCTCAGCAGCCAGACAACATGATATCACTCCCAGCAGCCAGGACAACAATGATATCACTCCTCAGCAGCCAGACAACACGACATCACCCTCAAAGCAGCCAGACACACATGAATCACCCTCAGCAGCCAGACAACATGACATCACCCCTCAGCAGCCAGAAACATGATATCACCTCACAGCCCAGACATGAGGAGGGGGGAGAGAGAGACAGGAGGCAGAGAGGGGAGAGAGATAGGAGGAGGAGGGAGAGAGACATGGGAGCAGAGGAGGGGGGAGCAGGATGAGGAGGGGACAGGCAGGGAGGAGGAGGATAGAGGAGAGACAGGAGCAGGAGGGACGAGGAAAGAGTGAGAGAGATGACAGGAGGAGGAGGATCAGAGTATGACAGGGAAAGGAGGAGGTAGAGAGACACGGAGTAGAGCTGAGGATGAGATATAGGAGGATGAGATGGGAGAGAGACAGGGAGGAGGAGGGAGGAGGGAGAGAGACAGGGGAGGAGGGAGAGGAGAAGAGAGAGAAGGAGGAGGAGGGAGAGAGGGGAGGAGAGAAGGGAAGAGGAGGAGGAGAGAGGGCAGGAGGAGGAGGAGGAGGAGAGAGAGACAGGAGGAGGAGGGAAGGGAGGGGAGGGCAGAGAGAGAGGGGAGGGGGACAGGAGTGAGGAGGGGGAAGGGAGAGAGACAGGGAGGAGGAGGAGAGAGAGGACAGAGGAGGGGGAGGGGGGGGGGAGAGAGAGAGGCAAGAGAGAGGGGGGGGAGAGAGACAGGGGGGGGGAGGAGGGGAGGGGGAGGGAGAGAGACAGGAGGGAGGAGGGAGAGAGAGACACAGGGAGGAGGGAGGAGGAGAGAGAGGCAGGAGGAGGAGGAGGAGGGAGAGAGACAGGGAGGAGGAAGAGGAGGGGGGGAGAGAGACAGGAGGAGGAGGGAGGGAAGAGAGAGACAGAGGAGAGAGGAGGAGGAGAGAGAGACAGGGGGGAGGAGGGGAGGGGGAGAGAGAAGAAGAGGAGGAGGGGGGAAGAGAGAGACAGGAGGAGGAGGAGGAGGGGGGGGAAGAGAGAGACAGGAAAGAGGAGGAGGGGGGAGAGAGACAGGAGAGGAGGAGGGAGGGAGAGAGCAGGAGAGAGTGGAGGGAGGAGAGAGAGACAGGGAGAGAGGAGGAGGGAAGAGAGAGGAAGGGAGGAGGAGAGAGAGGAAGAGAGAGACAGGGAGGAGGGAGGAGGGGGGAGAGACAGGGAGAGGAGAAAAGAGAGAGACAGGGAGGAGGAGATGAGAGAGTAGAGAGACAGGGAGAGAGGGGGGAGAGAGAGACAGGAGGAGGAGGAGGAGGGAAGAGAGAGACAGGGAGGAGGGAGGGAGAGAGGGGAGAGAGGAGACAGGAGGAGGAGGAGGGGAGAGAGGGAGGAGGAGAGAAGGGGAGAGAGAGACAGGAGGAGAGAGGAGAGAGACAAGATGGAGGAGGGGGGAGAGAGACAGGAGGAGGAGAGGGAGAGAGAGACAGAGAGGAGGAGGGGGAGAGAGAGACAGGAGGAGGAGGGGGAGAGACAGGGCAGGAGGAGGAGGAGCAGAGAGAGAGGAGGAGGAGAGAGAGGATGAGAGGAGGAGAGGAGAGAGAGACAGGAGGATGGGGGAGAGAGGGGAGGAGGAGGAGTGGGGGAGAGAGAGACAGGAGGAGGGAGAGAAGAGAGAGACAGGAGGAGGAAGGGAAGAGAGAGACAGGGAGGAGGAGGAGGGAAGAGAGAGACAGGAGGAGGAGGAGGAGGGAGAGAGAGAGGAGGAGGAGGAGGAGAGAGAGACAGAGGAGGAGGAGGAGAGGAGAGAGAGACAGGGAGGAGGAGGGGGAGAAGAAGGAGACAGGGAGGAGGAGGAGAGGAAGAAGGAAGGAGGGAGGAGGAGGAGAGGGAGAGAGAGACAGGAGGAGAGGGGGGAGAGAGGGAGGAGGAGGAGAGAGAGAACAGGGGAGGAGGAGGGGGGGTATGGAGAGAGAGACAGAGGAGGAGGGAGGAGGAGAGAGCAGAGGAGAAAAGAGGAGAGGGAGGGAGGAGGGGGAGAGAGAGACAGGAGGAGGATGAGGAGAGAGAGAGGGGAGGAGGAGGGGGAGAGAGAGACAGGAGGAGGAGGAGGAGAGAGCCAGGAGGAGGGAGAGAGATGACAGGGAGGAGGAGGGGAAGGAGAGGGAGACAGAGAGGAGAGGAGGGAGGAATGGGAGGAGGAGGGAGAGAGACAGGGAGGAGGGAGGAAGAGAGAGACAGGGAGAGGAAGAGGAGAGAGAGACAGGAGGAGGAGGGGAGAAGAGAGACAGGAGGAGGGGGGGAGAGAGAGACAGAGGAGGGGGAGGGGGAGAGAGACAGGAGGAGGAGGGAGGAGAGAGGAGGAGGAGAGAGAGACAGGGGAGGAGGGGGAGAGAGAGAACAGGGGGGAGGGGGGGAGGGGAGAGAGAGAGGGGAGAGAGAGAAGGGGGGAAGAGAGAGGGGAGGAGGAGCAGGGAGGAGGGGGAGAGAGAGAAGGAGGAGGAGGGGGGAGAGACAGGAGGGAGGAGGAGGGGAGAGAGACAGGGAGGAGGGGGGGAAGAGAGAGACGGGGAGGAGGGGGAGAGAGACAGGGAGGAGGAGGGGGAGAGAGACAGGAGGAGGAGGAGGGGAGAGAGAAAGGGAGGAGGAGGGGAGAGAGACAGAGGGGAGGAGGGGGAGGAAGAGAGAGAGACAGGAGGGAGGGGAGGAGAGAGAGAGGGGGAGAGGACAGGAGGAGGAGGGGAGGAGAGAGACAGGGAGGGGAGGGGGAGAGAGACAGGAGGGAGGAGGAGGGGGAAGAGAGAGACAGGAGGAGGAGGGGGGAGAGAGAGACAGGGAGGAGGAGGAGAGAGAGACAGGGAGGGAGGAGAGAGGAGGAGAGGGAGGAGAGAGGACAGGGAGGAGGGGGGGAGAGAGAGAGGGAGGAGGGGGGAGAGAGGAGAGGGGGGAGGGGACAGGGGGGGGGAGAGAGAGACAGAGGAGGAGGAGAGAGACAGGGAGAGGAGGAGGGAAAGAGAGAGACAGAGGAGGAGGGGGGGAGAGAGACAGGGAGGAGGAGAGGGGGGGGAGACAGGGAGGAGGGAGGGGGAGACGGGGAGGAGGAGGGGAGAGAGAGACAGGAGGAGGAGGGGGAGAGGACGGGGGGGAAGAGACAGGAGGAGGAGGAAGGGAGAGAGAGGGAGGAGGAGGTGAGTGAGAGAGACAGGAGGAGGAGGAGGGGAGAGAGACAGGGAGGAGGAGGGGAGAGAGATAGGGGGGAGGAGGAGAGAGAGACAGGAGGAGGAGGGAGAGAGAGACAGGAGAGGAGGGGAGGAGAGAGACAGGAGGAGGAGGAGGAGGAGGAGGGGGGGAAGACAGGGGAGGGGGAGGGAGAGAGAGACAGGGAGGAGGAGGAGGAGAGAGAGACAGGAGGAGGAGGGGGAGAGAGACAGAGAGAGAGGGGGAGGAGAGACAGGGAGAGGAGGGAGAGAGAGAGAGGAGGAGGGGAGGGAGAGAGAGGAGAGGAGGAGGAGTGGGGGGAGAGACAGGGAGGAGGAGGAGGGAGAGAGACAGGAGGGGAGGGGGGGAGAGACAGGAGGAGGAGGGGAGGGGAGAGAGAGACAGGGAGGAGGGGGGGGGGAGAGAGACAGGGAGGAGGAGGGGGGAAGAGGAGACAGGGAGGAGGAGGGAGAAAGAGACAGGGAGGAGGAGGAGGGAGAGAGAGACAGGGAGGAGGAGGAGAGAGAGAGACAGGGAGGAATAGGAGGGGGAGAGACAGGAGGAGGAGGGGAGCAGGAGGAGGAGGGGAGGAGGGGGAGAGGGAGGAGGAGGAGAGAGAGAGACAGGGAAGGAGAGAGACAGGGGAGGAGGAGGGGGGAGAGAGACAGGAGGAGGAGGGGGAGAGGACAGGAGGAGAGGGGGAGAGAGAATGATAGGAGAGAAATAGGGGAGAGAGGATAGGGAAAAGGAGAGACAGGAGGAGGATGGGGAGAGAGAGAGCAGGAGGAGAGAGAGAGAACAGGAGAGGAGGGGGGAGGGAGACAGAAGGAGGAGGGGGGAGAGAGACAGGAGGAGGGGGGAGAGAGAGACAGGGAGGAGGAGGGAAAGAGAGAGAGACAGGAGGAGGGGAGAGAGACAGGACGAGGGGGGGAGAGAGAGACAGGAGGAGGGAGGAGGAAGGGAGAGAGACAGGAGGGGGAGGGGAGGGAGAGAGAGGGGGAGGGGAGAGAGACAGGAGGAGGAGGGGGAGGAGAGACAGGGAGGAGGAGGGGAGAGAGAGAGCAGGGAGGAGGAGGGAGGGAGAGAGAGACAGGGGAGGAGGAGGGGGGAGAGAGACAGGGAGGGAGGAGGGGGAGAGAGACAGGAGGGAGGAGGAGAGAGAGAGGGAGGAGGAGGAGGGGGAGAGAGAGACAGGGAGGAGGAGGGAGGAGAGAGAGACAGGGAGGAGGAGGGAGGGGAGAGGAGGAGGGGGAGAGAGACAGGGGGGGGGGGGAGAGGGAGGAGGAGGGGGAGAGAGAGACAGGGAGGAGGAGGGAGAGAGACAGGGAGGAGGAGGGGGAAGCAGGGGGAGGAGGGAGAGAGAGGGGGAGAGGGGGAGAGAGACAGGGGAGGAGGGAGAGAGACAGGGGAGGAGGGGAGGGGAGAGAGAGACAGGAGGGGGGAGAGGGGGAGCAGGAGGAGGAGGGAGAGCAGGGGGAGGAGGGGGGGAGAGAGACAGAGAGAGGAGGGGGGGAGAGAGACGGGGAGGAGGAGGGGAGGGAGAGAGAGACAGGGAGGAGGGGGGGAGAGACAGGGAGAGAGGGGAGCGAGAGAGACAGGGGGAGGGGGGGGAGAGGACAGGGGGAGGAGAGAGGAGGAGGAGGAGAGAGAGACAGGGAGGAGGAGGAGGGAGAGAGAGACAGGAGGAGGAGGGGGAGAGAGAGACAGGGGAGAGGAGGGGAGGGAGGGGGAGGAGGGAGAGAGAGAGGGGAGGAGGGGGAGAGAGAGACAGGGAGGAGGGGGGGAGGGGGAGTGAGACAGAGAGGAGGAGGAGGGGGAGAGAGAGAGAGAGGAGGAGGAGGGGGAGAGAGAGACAGGGAGGAGGAGGGGGGAAGAGAGACAGGGAGGAGGAGGAGGGAGAGAGAGACAGGGAGGAGGAGGGAGAGAGAGAGACAGGGAGGAGGAGGGAGGAGAGAGACAGGCGGAGGGAGGAGGAGGGAGGGGGAGAGGGGGGAGGAGGAGGGAGGAGGAGGAGGGGGGAAGAGAGAGACAGGAGGAGGAGGGGGAGAGAGACAGGGAGGAGGAGGAGGGGGAGAGAGAGACAGGGAGGAGGAGGGGGAAGAGAGAGACAGGGAGGAGGGGGAGAGAGAGAGACAGGGAGGAGGAGGGGGAAGAGAGAGACAGGAGGAGGAGGAGGAGAGAGAGAGACAGGAGGAGGAGGGAGGAGAGACAGGGGGGGAGAGGGGGGAGGAGAGAGAGAGGAGGAGGGAGGAGAGAGGGGAGGAGGAGAGAGAGAAGGAGAGGAGGAGAGAGACAGGGAGGAGGAGGGGAGAGGGAGAGAGGAGGGAGGGGGAGAGAGACAGGGAGGAGGGGGAGGGGAAGGGAAGAGAGACAGGGAGGGAGAGAGAGACAGGAGGGAGGAGGGGAGGGAAGGAGGAGAGAGAGAGACAGGGGGAGGAGGGGGGAGAGAGACAGGGAGGAGGAGAGAGAGACAGGGAGGAGAGGGGCGGAGGAGGGGGGAGAGAGAGACGGGAGGAGGGGGGGGGAGAGGAGGAGGAGGGGGGGGAGAGAGAGACAGGGAGGAGGAGGGGGAGAGAGAGAGAGGAGGAGGGGGGAGAGAGAGAGGGGAGGAGGGGGGAGAGAGAAGGGGAGAGAGAGAGGGGGGAGAGAGACAGGGAGGAGGAGGGGAGACAGAGAGGAGGAGGGGAGAGAGAGACAGGGAGGAGGAGGAGGGAGAGAGAAGGAGGAGGAGGAGGAGAGGGGGGGAGGGAGGGGGAGAGAGAGACAGGGAGGAGAGGAGGGAGAGAGAGACAGGGAGGAGGAGGGGGAGAGAGAGACAGGGAGGAGGAGGGAGAGAGACAGGGAGAGGAGGAGAGAGACAGGGAGGAGGAGGGAGAGAGAGACAGGGAGGAGGGGGAGAGAGACAGGGGAGGAGGAGAGAGAGACAGGGAGGAGGGGGAGAGAGACAGGAGGAGGAGGGAGAGAGAGACAGAGGAGGAGGAGGGGGGAAGAGAGAGACAGGAGGAGGAGGGAGGGGGAGAGAGAGACAGGAGGAGGAGGGGAGAGGCAGGGGGAGGAGGAGAGACAAGAGAGAGAGAGAGACAGGGGAGGAGGGGAGAGAGAGAAGGAGAGGAGGAGGGGGAGAGAGAGACAGGGAGTGAGGAGGGGAGAGAGAGACAGGAGGAGGAGGAGGGAGAGAGACAGGAGAGGGGGAGAGAGACAGGGGAGGAGGGGGAGAGAGAGACAGGGAGGAGGAGGGGGAGGAGAGAGGGGGGGAGCAGAGAGGAGAGGGGGAGGAGAGGAGGAGAAGGGAGAGAGAGAGAGAGGGAGGAGGGGAGGGGACAGGGAGGAGAGGAGAGAGGAGGAGGGGAGGAGGGGAGAGGGAGGAGCGGGAGGAGGAGGAGAGAGAGAAGGGAGGAGGAGGGGGAGGAGACAGGAGGAGGAGGGGGAAGAGAGAGACAGGGAGGAGGAGGAGAGAGAGAGACAGGGGGAGGAGGGAGAGAGAGACAGGGAGGAGGAGGGAGAGAGAGACAGGGAGGAGGAGGAGGGAGACAGGAGGGGGAGGGGGGAGAGAGAGACAGGGAGGAGGAGGGGGGAGAGAGAGAAGGGGAGGAGGGGGGAGAGAGACAGGGGGAGGAGGAGGGGGGAAGAGAGAGACAGGGAGGAGGAGGGGAGAGAGAGGAGGAGGGGGGGGAGAGAGAGACAGGAGGAGGGGGGGGAGAGAGAGGGAGGAGGAGGGGAGAGAGAGACAGGGAGGAGGAGGGGGAGGAGAGAGAGGAGGAGGAGAGAGAGAGGAGAGGGAGAGAGACAGGGAGGAGGGGAGAGAGAGACAGGAGGAGGGAGGGAGAGAGAGACAGGGAGGAGGAGGAGAGAGAGAGAGAGGAGGGAGAGAGGAGGAGGGAGAGAGAGAGAGGAGGAGGAGAGAGGAGAGAGAGAGGGGAGGAGGAGAGAGAGAGAGACAGGAGGAGGAGAGAGAGACAGGAGAGGAGGAGGAGAGAGAGACAGAGGAGGAGAAGAGAGAGACAGGGAGGAGGAGGGAGAGAGAGAGACAGGGAGGGGGAGAGACAGGGAGGAGGAGGGAAGAGAGAGACAGGGAGGAGGAGGAGGAGAGAGAGACAGGAGGAGGAGGAGAGAGAGAGAGAGAGAGGAGGAGGGAGAGAGACAAGGAGGGAGGCAGAGAGAGGAGAGGGAGAGAGAGAGAGAGAGGAGAGGGGAGAGAGAGAGACAGGAGAGGAGGGGAGAGAGACAGGGAGGAGGAGGGGAGAGAGAGACAGGGAGGAGGAGGGAGAGAGAGACAGGGGAGAGGGAAGAGAGAGGGGGAGAGAGAGAGAGGGGGAGGAGGGGAGAGAGAGACAGGGAGGAGGAGGGGGAGAGGAGAGAGAGGAGGAGGGGGGAGAGAGAGAGCAGGGGGGGGGGGAGGGAGGGAAGGAGGGGGAGAAGGACAGGGAGGAGGAGGGGGAGAGAGAGACAGGAGGAGGAGAGAGAGAGACAGGGAGGGAGAGAGAGAGAGAGAGACAGGGGGGGAGGAGAGAAGGGGAGGGGGGAGAGAGAGAGCAGGGAGGGAGGAGGCAGGGAGGAGGAGGGGGAGAGAGAGAGAGAGAGAGAGGAGGGGGAGAGAGAGACAGGAGGAGGAAGAGGAGGAGAGAGAGAGAGAGAGAGAGGGAGAGAGGGAGAGAGAGACAGGGAGGAGGAGAGAGAGACAGGGGAGGAGGGAGAGAGAGAGACAGGAGGAGGAGAGAGAGAGAGAGAGAGAGGAGGAGAGGGAGAGAGAGAGGAGGAGAGAGAGAGAGAGAGGAGGGAGAGAGAGACAGGAGGAGGAGAGAGAGAGAGAGAGAGAGAGGGAGAGAGAGACAGGAGGAGGAGGGGGAGAGAGAGACAGGGAGGAGAGAGGAGAGAGAGAGAGACAGGGAGGAGAGAGAGAGAGACAGGGAGGAGGAGGGAGAAAGAGAGAGACAGGGAGAGGAGAGAGAGAGAGGAGGAGGAGGGAGAGAGGAGCAGGGAGGAGGAGAGAGAGAGAGAAGAGAGAGAGGATGGGAGAGAGAGAGAGAAGGAGGAGAGAGAGAGACAGGGAGGAGGAGGGGAGAGAGAGAGAGAGAGGGGAGAGGGAAGAGAGAGACAGGGAGGAGAGAGAGAAGAGAGAGAAGGGAGGGGAGAGAGAGAGACAGGAGGAGGAGGGGAAGAGAGAGACAGGGAGGAGGAGAGAGAGAGAGACAGAGAGGAGAGAGAGACAGGAGGAGGAGGGAGAGAGAGACAGGAGAGGAGGGGGAGAGAGAGACAGGAGGAGGAGGGAGAGAGAGACAGGAGGAGGAGGGGGAGAGAGAGGAGGAGAGGGAAGAGAGAGACAGGAGGAGGAGGGGGAGAGAGAGACAGGAGAGAGGAGGAGAGAGAGAGACAGAGGGGGAGGGAGAGAGAGACAGGGAGGAGGAGGGAGAGAGAGAAGGGAGGAGGAGGGGGAGAGAGAGGGGGGAGGGGGAAAGTGAGAGACAGGGAGGAGGAGGGGGAAGAGAGAGACCAAGGACTGATCACCCCAATCCACAAAAGTGGAGACAAATTTGACCCCAATAACTACCGTGGGATATGCGTCAACAGCAACCTTGGGAAAATCCTCTGCATTATCATTAACAGCAGACTAGTTCATTTCCTCAGTGAAAACAATGTACTGAGCAAATGTCAAATTGGCTTTTTACCAAATTATCGTACGACAGACCACGTATTCACCCTGCACACCCTAATTGACAAACAAAAAAACAAACCAAAACAAAGGCAAAGTTCTCATGCTTTGTTGATTTCAAAAAAGCTTTTGACTCAATTTGGCATGAGGGTCTGCTATACAAATTGATGGAAAGTGGGGTTGGGGGAAAAACATACGACTATCAAATCCATGTACACAAACAAGTGTGCGGTTAAAATTGGCAAAAAAAACACACATATTTCTTTTCACAGGGCCGTGGGGTGAGACAGGGATGCAGTTTAAGCCCCACCCTCTTCAACATATATATCAACGAATTGGCGAGGGCACTAGAACAGTCTGCAGCACCCGGCCTCACCCTACTAGAATCTGAAGTCAAATGTCTACTGTTTGCTGATGATCTGATGCTTCTGTCCCCAACCAAGGAGGGCCTACAGCAGCACCTAGATCTTCTGCACAGATTCTGTCAGACCTGGGCCCTGACAGTAAATCTCAGTAAGACAAAAATAATGGTGTTCCAAAAAAGGTCCAGTTGCCAGGACCACAAATACAAATTCCATCTAGACACCGTTGCCCTAGAGCACACAAAAAACTATACATACCTCGGCCTAAACATCAGCGCCACAGGTAACTTCCACAAAGCTGTGAACGATCTGAGAGACAAGGCAAGAAGGGCCTACTAAGCCATCAAAAGGAACATAAAATTTGACATACCAATTAGGATCTGGCAAAAAATACTTGAATCAGTTATAGAACCCATTGCCCTTTATGGTTGTGAGGTCTGGGGTCCGCTCACCAACCAAGAATTCAAACAATGGGACAAACACCAAATTGAGACTGCATGCAGAATTCTGCAAAATATCCTCCGTGTACAACGTAAAACACCAAATAATGCATGCAGAGCAGAATTAGGCCGATACACACTAATTATCAAAATCCAGAAAAGAGCCGTTAAATTCTATAACCACTTAAAAGGAAGCGATTCCCAAACCTTCCATAACAAAGCCATCACCTACAGAGAGATGAACTTGGAGAACAGTCCCCTAAGTAAGCTGGTCCTGGGGCTCTGTTCATAAACACAAACATACCCCACAGAGCCCCAGGACAGCAACACAATTAGACCCAACCAAATCATGAGAAAACAAAAAAAGAGAATTACTTGACACATTGGAAAGAACTAACAAAAAAACAGAGCAAACTAGAATGCTATTTGGCCCTAAACAGAGAGTACACAGTGGCAGAATACCTGACCACTGTGACTGACCCAAACTTAAAGAAAGCTTTGACTATGTACAGACTCAGTGAGCATAGCCTTGCTATTGAGAAAGGCCGCCGTAGGCAGACCTGGCTCTCAAGAGAAGACAGGCTATGTGCACACTGCCCACAAAATGAGGTGGAAACTGAGCTGCACTTCCTAACCTTCTGCCAAATGTATGACCATATTAGAGACACATATTTCCCTCAGATTACAGCGATCCACAAAGAATTTGAAAACAAACCCAATTTTGATAAACTCCCTTATCTACTGGGTGAAAAACCACAGTGTGCCATCACAGCAGCAAGATTTGTGACCTGTTGCCACAAGAAAAGGGCAACCAGTGAAGAACAAACACCATTGTAAATACCACCCATATTTATGTTCATTTATTTTCCCATTTGTACTTTAACTATTTGCACATTGTTACAACACTGTATATATACATAATATGACATTTGAAATGAGACAGGGAGGAGGGGGGGAGAGAGAGAGAGACAAGGAGGAGGAGGGGGGAAGAGAGAGACAGGGAGGAGGGGGAGAGAGACAGGGAGGAGGAGGGGGAGAGAGAGACAGGGAGGAGGGGGGAAGAGAGAGACAGGGAGGAGGGGGAGAGAGACAGGGAGGAGGAGGGGGAGAGAGAGAGAGAGGGAGGAGGAGGAGGGGAGAGAGAGAGACAGGGAGGAGGAGGGGAGAGAGAGAGACAGGGAGGAGGAGGGGGGAGAGAGAGAAAGGGAGGAGGAGGGGAGAGAGAGAGACAGGGAGGAGGAGGGGGAGAGAGAGAGACAGGGAGGAGGAGGGGGGAGAGAGACAGGGAGGAGGAGGGGGGAGAGAGAGACAGGGAGGAGGAGGGGGAGAGAGAGACAGGGAGGAGGAGGGGGAAGAGAGACAGGGAGGAGGAGGGGAAGAGAGAGACAGGGAGGAGGAGGGGAGAGAGAGACAGGGAGGAGGAGGGGAGAGAGAGAGAGATAGGGAGGAGGAGGAGGGGGAGAGAGAGAGACAGGGAGGAGGAGGGGGAGAGAGAGAGACAGGGAGGAGACAGGGAGGAGGAGGGGGAGAGAGACAGGGAGGAGGAGGGGGAGAGAGAGAGACAGGGAGGAGGAGGGGGAGAGAGAGAGACAGGGAGGAGGAGGGGGAGAGAGAGAGAAAGGGAGGAGGAGGGGGAGAGAGAGAGAAAGGAGGAGGAGGGGAGAGAGAGAGACAGGGAGGAGGAGGGTGAGAGAGAGACAGGGAGGAGGAGGGGGAGAGAAACCGGGAGGAGGGGGGGAGAGAGAGAGACAAGGAGGAGGGGGGGGAGAGAGAGAGACAGGGAGGAGGAGGGGGAAAGAGAGAGACAGGGAGGAGGAGGGGGAAGAGAGAGACAGGGAGGAGGAGGGGAAGAGAGAGACAGGGAGGAGGAGGGGGAGAGAGAGACAGGGAGGAGGAGGGGGAGAGAGACAGGGAGGAGGGGAAGAGAGACAGGGAGGAGGAGGGGGAGAGAGAGACAGGGAGGAGGGGGAGAGAGACAGGGAGGAGGAGGGGGAGAGAGAGACAGGGAGGAGGAGGGGGGAGAGAGAGACAGGGAGGAGGAGGGGGGAGAGAGACAGGGAGGAGGAGGGGGAGAGAGAGACAGGGAGGAGGAGGGGGGAGAGAGACAGGGAGGAGGAGGAGGGGAGAGAGAGAGACAGGGAGGAGGAGGGGGAGAGAGAGGGACAGGGAGGAGGAGGGGGAGAGAGAGAGACAGGAGGAGGAGGGGGAGAGAGAGAGACAGGGAGGAGGTGGGGGGAGAGAGAGACAGGGAGGAGGAGGGGGAAGAGAGAGACAGGGAGGAGGAGGGGGAGAGAGAGACAGGGAGGAGGGGGAGAGACAGAGAGGAGGAGGAGGGGGAGAGAGACAGGGAGGAGGAGGAGGGGGAGAGAGAGACAGGAGGAGGAGGAGGGGGAGAGAGAGACAGGGAGGAGGAGGGGGAGAGAGACAGGGAGGAGGAGGGGGAGAGAGAGACAGGGAGGAGGAGGGGAGAGAGAGAGACAGGGAGGAGGAGGGGGAGAGAGAGAGACAGGGAGGAGGAGGGGGAGAGAGAGACAGGAGGAGGAGGGAGAGACAGGGAGGAGGAGGGGAGAGAGAGAGACAGGGAAGGGGGAGAGAGAGAGACAGGGAGGAGGAGGGGGAGAGAGAGACAGGGAGGAGGAGGGGGAGAGAGACAGGGAGGAGGAGGGGGAGAGAGACAGGGAGGAGGAGGGGGGAGAGACAGAGGAGGAGGAGGGGGAGAGAGAGACAGGGAGGAGGAGGGGGAGAGAGACAGGGAGGAGGAGGAGAGAGAGAAAGGGAGGAGGAGGGGAAAGAGAGAGACAGGGAGGAGGAGGGAGAGAGAGAAGGGAGGAGGAGGGAGAGAGAGACAGGGAGGAGGAGGGGAGAGAGAGAGACAGGAGGGGAGGAGAGAGAGAGACAGGGAGGAAGAGGGGAGAGAGACAGGGAGGAGGAGGGAGAGAGAGACAGGAGGAGGAGGGGGAGAGAGACAGGGAGGAGGAGGGAGAGAGACAAGGAGGAGGAGGGGGAGAGAGACAGGGAGGAGGAGGGAGAGAGAGACAGGGAGGAGGAGGGGGAGAGAGAGACAGGGAGGAGGAGGGGAGAGAGAGAGACAGGGAGGAGGAGGGGGAGAGAGAGACAGGGAGGAGGAGGGGAGAGAGAGAGACAGGGAGGAGGAGGGGGAGAGAGACAGGGAGGAGGAGGGGAAGAGAGAGAAAAGGAGGAGGAGGGGGGAAGAGAGAGACAGGGAGGAGGAGGGGAAGAGAGAGAAAAGGAGGAGGAGGGGAGAGAGAGACAGGGAGGAGGAGGGGGAGAGAGAGAGACAGGGAGGAGGAGGGGAGAGAGAGAGACAGGGAGGAAGAGGGGAGAGAGAGACAGGGAGGAGGAGGGGGAGAGAGAGACAGGGAGGAGGAGGGGAGAGAGAGACATGGAGGAGGAGGGGGGAAGAGAGAGACAAGGAGGAGGAGGGGGAGAGAGACAGGGAGGAGGGGAAGAGAGAGAAAAGGAGGAGGAGGGGAGAGAGAGACAGGGAGGAGGAGGGGGAGAGAGAGAGACAGGGAGGAGGAGGGAGAGAGAGAGACAGGGAGGAGGAGGGAGAGAGAGAGACAAGGAGGAGGAGGGGGGGAGAGAGAAAACGAAAGAGTAAGAGACAGACAGACGAGAAGCCATTTCCCCCCAGTTCCTTAACTCAAAGGTCACTTTCCTTTCCTGTTTAGATATGACGACCAGGGTCTGAAGGCACAGTGGTGGTGTGAAGCTTGTATATAGATTGTCCGACTATTTCTTTTTATAGCCTTCAGTTTACTCGCTGTTAGTCGGGCTCCCGAGATGCGCAGCGGTCTGAGGCACTGCATCTCAGTGTTTGAGGCGTCACTACAGACCCTGGGTCGATTCCAGGCTGTATCACAATCCGGCCGTGATCGGGAGTCCCATAGGGCGGCTGTCATTGTAAATAAGAATTTGTTCTTAACTGACTTGCCTAGTTAAATAAAATGTTTTTTAACCCCTACTGACATTTTTGGGTGTGCGCCAGCTCATGCTTTCTATTATTACAGTAATAACAAGAAAACACCACCACACAAAATAACAACCCACCACACCCTACCAACCCCACAGACCAAACCAACCCCACAGACCAAACCAACACAAACCAAACCAACAGACCAAACCAACACCACACCACACCAGGTGCACAAAGCAAACGACAACCCTCGCTTAAAATAACTAACTCACCTCTATATTCTTGACGTAACAGTCCGAGGTGGAGGCCCTAACCTTCTCCACCATGGCCGTCACCAGACAGCTGGTCTGAAACTGTTTGGTGGTGAACTCCTTCCTACACTGGGGACAGGAGACCGGTGTCTGGGTGCCCCTCCAGTAGGTACTGATACAGGGCTTACAGAAGTGGTGCATACACCCCAGCATCACCGGCTCAGTGAAGAGGTCACAGCAGATTGGCACAGGTCAAGTCTTCTCTGAGACTGGACTGGCTCTTACTGTTGGGAGCCGCCGCAGACATGATTGGGGACTGTCTGTTCTTTTATAACGAGGCACTTCAGTTCTTCGACAGGCTAGAGGCAGACCACAGGGCTGGTAGCTAAGAGACTGTAGGGTGAGAGAGAGAGAGAGAGAGAGAGAGAGTCATAATGCTTTTTTGAGAGAGAGTCTTAATACTTTTTGTGTGTTGCTAAAACACAGACACACACTCCTTTAGGCTTATTCCTATCAGTACAGTAAGTGTACACCTAGCTACACTGATACTCAGTGATATTAACTGACAGTAGGCTAATAGTTTACCCCTTTAGCTTTCTAAACTCGTCGCCATCTATAGTGGAATTTATCTAAAACACAAACTGTCTTTTCATCCAGGCTACAGTCTAAACATTAGTCTTCAGAGAGACTACACCCAGCAAGCGAATAACATTAGGTATATTACATTGCTAACCATTAGGGTGGGGATGGGGGGGGCTCACTAAAGAAAACATACATTACAGTTCATTAGCTAACTAGCGTGAGTAGCTTCTAATCACAAGTCATTTTCGCTTTCGTAATAACTGGTCACAGGACTCTGCACTCGAAAGTAAACGGGACAATGACATAATCAGCTGACATGAACGTGAACAGTTAGGGTTATAGCAAAAACACAAAGACAGTTCAGTATGACGCCAGGCAGAAACTGCTTGTCCAATAGAAATGGGGCGGCAGGTAGCTTAGTGGTTAAGAGCATTGTGCCAGTAACCGAAAGGTCGCTGGTTCTAATCCCCGAGCCGACTAGGTGAAACATCTGTCGATGTGCCCTTGAGCAAGGCACTTAACCCTAGTTGCTCCTGTAAGTCGCTCTGGATAAGAGCGTCTGCTAAATAACAAAACAAATCTCCGATCCCGCTTGTAGGCGACGTCATGGCGACGTTGCGCTAGTCGCGTCTAACGGTCGTCTCGCTCCGAACTGCGCAGGTCGTCAAATTAAAAAAAAGGCACTCCTTCGATATAAAGTTGTTTTTGATGTAAATTAAAACGTGTCATGTTTGTCACTTTCACGAGGTTGGAGTAATAACGTGTTCAACTACTTAAGCCATTGGCTTGAATCTACGTTGTACCTTTAGGATTTTGAGAAAATTAACAACTAAGGAATAATGTTTTCCTTCTCAAACCCCCGGCCTGGTCGGTTTGGTCTGTTTCGGAAGCCTCGCTTTGTTGCGCCTCTGGGTTTAGAAACCCTGTGGTTATAGGTAGCTGGCAAGCTAGCTAGCTAATGTAAACTATCTAGTTAGCTGCTAAAAACAACAGACATACTAGCAAGTTACTATTTGATTACTTGGTAAACAAGCTGCAACTTGTGCATAAAAGTAGTTGAAGGAACGTGACCTTACTTTCTTTACACGTTTTTTTTCGCCAGATGTTAGCTAGTTAGCTACCACACACCCCGTCTCGCCTGTGAATTTCAGAAAGCAACAGTCAGGGTTTCCAGGTCAAGCTAAAATGCCATAACAATGACTACTCAAAACCTGCCCACAAGGCCTAAAAACTATCTAATGCACCTAAAGTCGTTTTCCTGTGCTTTGTCGCAGTTATTTCTTAATACGCGTCAGTTTTAGCGCGTTAATGTTTTATGGAGAAAAATAAGTTTGGAAATATAGGTGTCTCCATTATGACAATCTAAATAGCCTACCTACAACTGGTAAAAAGTTGTCAGAAAGTGCGCAGTGCTACTCCGTCTCCTTGGACTCAGCTGCAGCGCTCAGTCTCAACACACCACCCTCCCCACTGTTCACTCACTCAGCAACAGGCTGCCTCAAATCTCCTTCTATTGGCCACAGACACGTGTTTAGCAGAGGTTATTGCGAGTGTAGCGGAATGCTTGTGTGCGGTAATATCTAACAAATGACATCTAACAGTTTCACAACATATACCCAATACACACAAATCTAAGTAAAGCAATGGAATTAAGAATATATATATGTATAAATATATGGAGGGGCAATGTCAGAGCAGCATAGTCTAAGATACCCTAGAATAGTATAGAATACAGGATATACATATGAGATGAGTAATGCAGATATGTAAACATTATTAAAGTGACTAGTGTTCCATTTATTTAAATGTCCAGTGATTTCAAATCTATGCATATAGGCAGTAGCCTCTAATGTGCTAGTGATGGCTATTTAACAGTCTGATGGCATTGAGATAGAAGCTGTTTTTCAGTCTCTCAGTCCCAGCTTTGATGGACCTGTACTGACCTCGCCTTCTGGATGAAAGCGGGGTGAACAGGCAGTGGCTCAGGTGGTTGTTGTCCTTGATGATCTTTTTGGCCTTCCTGTGACATCGGGTGCTGTAGGTGTCCTGGAGGGCGGGTAGTTTGCACCAAGTGATGCGTTGGGCAGACCACACCACCCTCTGGAGAGCCCTGTGGTTGTGGGCGGTGCAGTTGCCGTACCAGGCGGTGATACAGCCCGACAGGATGCTCTCAATTGTGCATCTGTAAAAGTTTGTGAGGGTTTTAGGTGCCAAGCCAAATTTCTTCACCTCTGTTTGGGTGGACCATTTCAGTTTGTCAGTGATGTGTACGCCGAGGAACTTGAAGCTTTCCACCTTCTCCACTGCGGTCCTGTCGATGTGGATGGGGGCGTGCTCCCTCTGCTGTTTCCTGAAGTCCACGATCATCTCCTTTGTTTTGTTGACGTTGAGTGAGAGGTTATTTTCCTGGCACCACTCCGCCAGGGCCCTCACCTCCTCCTTCTAGGCTGTCTCATCATTGTTGGTAATCAAGCCTACTACTGTTGTGTCGTCTACAAACTTGATGATTGAGTTGGAGGCGTGCTTGGCAACGCAGTCATGGGTGAACAGGGAGTACAGGAGGGGGCTGAGCATGCACCCTTGTGGGGCCCCGATGTTGAGGATCAGCAAAGTGGAGGTGTTGTTTCCTACCTTCACCACCTGGGGGCGGCCCGTCAGGAAGTCCAGGACCCAGTTGCACAGGGCGGGGTTCAGACCCAGGGCCTCGAGCTTAATGATGAGCTTGGAGGGTACTATGGTGTTGAATGCTGAGCTATAGTCAATGAACAGCATTCTTACATAGGTATTCCTCTTGTCCAGATGGGAGAGGGCAGTGTGCAGTGTGATGGCGATTGCATCGTCTGTGGATCTATTGGGGCGGTAAGGAAATTGAAGTGGGTCTAGGGTGACAGGTAAGGTAGAGGTGATATGATCCTTAACTAGCCTCTCAAAGCACTTCATGATGACAGAAGTGAGTGCTACGGGGCGACAGTCATTTAGTTTAGTTACCTTTTCTTTCTTGGGTACAAGAACAATGGTGGACATCTTGAAGCAAGTGGGGACAGCAGACTGGGATAGGGAGAGATGTCCGTAAACACTCCAGCCAGCTGGTCTGCGCATGCTCTGAGGACGCGGCTAGGGATGCCGTCTGGGCCGGCAGCCTTGCGGGGGTTAACATGCTTAAATGTCTTAATCACGTCGGCCATGGAGAAGGAGAGGCCACAGTCCTTGGTAGCGGGCCGCGTCGGTGGCACTGTGTTATCCTCAAAGCGGGCGAAGAAGGTCTTTAGCTTGTCCGGAAGCAAGAGGACCGTGTCTGCGACGTGGCTGGTTTTCCTTTTGTAGTCCATGATTGTCTGTAGACCCTGCCACATACTTCTCGTGTCTGAGCCGTTGAATTGGGACTCCACTTTGTCCCTATACTGATGTTTTGCCTGTTAGATTGCCTTGCAGACGGAATAACTACACTTTTTGTATTCTGCCATATCCCCAGTCACCTTGCCATGGTTAAATGCGGTGGTTCGCAAATGCTGCCATCTATCCACGGTTTCTGGTTAGGGTAGGTTTTAATAGTCACAGTGGGTACAACATCTCCTATACACTTCCTGATTAACTCAGTCACCGTATCAGTATATTTGTCGATATTATTCTCTGAAGCTACCCGGAACATAACCCAGTCTGCGTCATCAAAACCATCTTGAAGCGTGGATTCCGATTGGTCAGACCAGCGTTGAATAGTCCTTAGCACGGGTACTGTTTGAGTTTTTGCCTATAGGAAGGGAGGAGCAAAATGGAGTCGTGTTCAGATTGTAGGCGTCCCGGAAGTTGGAGTAGCAGTGGTCGAGTGTTTTAGCAGTGTGAGTACTACAGTCGATGTGTTGATAGAACTTCGGCAGCCTTTTCCTCAAATTTGCTTTGTTAAAATCCCCAGCTACAATAAATGCAGCCTCAGGATATGTGGTTTCCAGTTTGCATAAAGTCCAGTGAAGTTCTTTGAGGGCCGTCGTGGTATCGGCTTGAGGGGGGATATACACGGCCGTGACTATAACCAAATAAATTTGATTGTGAGGTATTCTAGGTTGAGTGAACAAAAGGACTTGAGTTCCTGTATGTTATCATAATTACACCATGAGTCGTTAATCATAAAACATACACCTCCGCCCTTCTGCTTCCCGGAGAGATATTTATTCCTGTCTGCGTGATGAACTGAGAACCCAACTGGCTGGACCAACTCAGACAGTATATCCAGAGAGAGCCATGTTTCCGTGAAACAGAGGATGTTACAATCCCTGATGTCTCTCTGGAAAGAAACACTCGCCCTGAGCTCGTCAACTTTATTATCCAGAGACTGACTAATAGGGAATAATATATATTCGGAAGCGGTGGGTGGTGTGCACATCTCCTAAATCAAACTAAAAGACCTCTCCTAGTACCTCTCCTCCTCCGCCGTTGTTTTGGTTCGGCCTCTGGAATCAGTTATATTGCCCTGGGGGGTGCGAACAAAGGATCCGCTTCGGGAAAGTCGTATTCCTGGTCGTAATGCTGGTAGTGCTGGTGAATAACCGCTGTATGTAATAACACCAAAAAATAATCTGGGCTAATAACGTAAGAAATAATACATAAAAAAACAAAATACTTCAAAGTTTCCTAAGAGCTAGAAGCAAGGCAGCCCTCTCTGTCGGCGCCATTTTCTCACTGCCGGATAGTCAGCAGCAGGTCACAGTGAAAATATATATTGCTATTTAGTGCAATTTAGAAGTAGCCCAAAAACCCATAAAATACATTTTCACCTGCGGCGACATCGTTTTCAAAGTAGCCCAAATGTTATGGTAAATCACAGACATGGCAACCCTGAACAGAGTACAAGTTGTACTGTGCACGCCTCAAAAGTACAAAGCCTGCCGTAATTGGTCCATCTGGCTCGGTCAGTACAAAGTAAAACAGTGGGGGCGTGAATGATCCAACGATACGGCCGGCATTGGGGAACGTTCCTCCGTGGCTGTTTTCCGAAACCAAGTATAGATGTGGACATGATTGAGGGGTGAAGGACGTGAGACGGTGTCTGGAGAGATGTAAACAGAGGATTCACAGGATCCAGTCAGTAGTAGGGTGGGTGTTTATTCCAGATGCCAATGTTAGAGTGTGTAAGCGGTTAACTGATTGTGTGTCAGTGTATGCAGCCTGGTTGATGGCCATGATTCCAGGTTTGAGATGGGTGGTTGGAGGAGGTGAAACCTCTCAGGGTGGTGACCTGCTCTGATTGGGCTGCAGTTTTGAGTAGTGTGAAGACGGACAGGTCGGATATGGAAGACTTGTTTGTGGAGATAATGGTGCTGTTCATGGGATTGGAGAGGACGGGAGTGGTGGTAAGCTTTTGCTGGGTTCCCGCCCATGTGGGTGTGGAGGGTAATGAGAAGGGTGATGTGGAGGCTAAGAGTGCTGTGAGGAGAGAGGGGGGAGATATTCAGGTCCCACTGGGCCGCAGGGAAGCCAAGTCCTTGATCCGGGCAAAAGGGCTCGATCTCTGGCAAAGGGAGTGGGATGCTAGTAGTAAGGGGAGGCAGTTTTATCGCGTGTGTCCGGTCAGTAAAGGAAGAGGTGGGGACTATGGGATGTAGGAGAGAGGAAGTTGTGTGGAGTAGACTACGGTTTGGGCTCACAGGTTTGAATGCCACGTTGTGGATGATAGGGGGACATGAAACAGTGTTTAGTGGAGGAAACCGTGGAGCATGTGTTGATATATTGGGAAGTATATGATGTAGATAGGGAGAGACTGTGTGAAAGGGTTAGAGAGGCTGGACGGGGTCGGGGTTTGGGTGGTGTAGTGGGGGAGGGTTAGAGAGACTGGACGGGGTTGGGGTTTGGGTGGTGTAGTGGGGGGAGGGTTAGAGAGACTGGACGGGGTTGGGGTTTGGGTGGTGATGCTAACCCTCCCCCCACTTTAATTGTACCTAGCACAAGGTGCACCTGTGTAATGATAATGCTGTTTAATCAGCTTCTTGATATGCCACACCTGTCAGGTGGATGGATTATCTTGGCAAAGGAGAATTTCTCACTAACAGGGATGTTAACAAATTTGTGCATACATTTTGAGAGAAATAAGCTTTTTGTGTGTATGGAAAAACAATTTTCAGCTCATGAAACATGGGACCAACACTTTACATGTTGTGTTTATATTTTTGTTCAGTGTAGATGTGTGTATGTCCCTTAATTTAAGGTGTTTGTGTAGTTTGTGTAGCCCAACCCCTAGCCCCGCCCACAGCTCAACCCCTAGCCCCTCCCCTGGCCCCGCCCACCGCTCAACCCCTAGCCCCGCCCACAGCTCAACCCCTAGCCCAACCCCTAGCCCAAACCCCTAGCCCCGCCCACAGCTCCACCCCTAGCCCAACCCCTAGCCCAAACCCCTAGCCCCACCCACAGCTCAACCCCTAGCCCCTCCCCTAGCCCAAACCCCTAGCCCCGCCCACAGCTCAACCCCTAGCCCAACCCCTAGCCCAAACCCCTAGCCCCGCCCACAGCTCAACCCCTAGCCCCTCCCCTAGCCCAAACCCCTAGGCCCAAACCCCTAGCCCCGCCCACAGCTCAACCCCTAGCCACTCCCCTAGCCCCTCCCCTAGCGCAACCCCCCTAGGCCAACTGTCCTTTTGATGTATGTACTGCATGCTTGTGTTCCCCGTGTACCTTTGTATTGAACAATGCTGATAGTATCTAGGAATAAATTAGCCTATTATTCAAGAAGAAGCTGAGGAGGAGCTGACTTTGGCCTCCTCTAGAGTGTAGTCGAGATAACGATGCCGATATGCTGTGATGACAAGAAATCCGCTGACACTGTCCTCGATTATAATGGTTTATTACATCAAAGATTTCAGCATCAATTTACAGATTTCTGCAGAAAATCCGGAGAACAACCAACCCAATCTCTAATATGTTATTTCTCCCCGTCCTTTGTTCCAACCATGGTATTTATAATATGTAACATAATATGGGTGGTTTTCCCATAGACCAATCCCTGGCCTTCACATAACAGACTTCCTCTGTTTTAGGGGGCCCCTATAGTAATGCTTTCCAGATGCTTCCGCAAGCAGAGCCAACTTCCTCTAACACACCATTTGCAAACGTCAGCAAAGTCATAAACTGTTTAGATACTACATATTTCCCCCCTTCGAGACTAATTAAGTCTCAAAAACAAAAAGAATAGGATTATGACAAATGACAATTTTTCTTATTAAGTGACTTTAGCAATAAACCAAAATGTATAAACCAAATTTTTCTATGGAGTGTAAATACATTTATATGAAATATGAACAAATCTTTATGGAGTGTGAGAGCGAAAAACCTGTCTGGCAGCTTTCTTTCCAAATATCCATCAATCAATCAAGACAGTAAAATTCTCTCACGGCCCCTCTGCCCCAGGCAACCACCTAGGTACTCCAGATCAATTTATAAATCTTGATCAATGCATTTTAAACTATGATGCAATTGAATACACATGAAAGCCTCAAAACAAAATACAATCAAAAATGTCCACATTCAGGCTGGTCGACCCATCGGACCCTCCTGTGGATTCTCTCTGTCCCTGCCTAGACCCAATATCCCTAAGCATCCACGAAATAAACAAAAACATCTGAGGTCCCCACATGTACCCAACAACAGAAAACATCATTCTTCAAAAATTAATACAGAAAGAATATGACACAAATTATGTATTACACATACAAATATGTCTATATATCATTGCAGACACTGGAATGTAGTCCACTGCACTGCATCTCCTCAGCAGTGTCGACTTTCAATGCAACATCGATGATGGAATCGGAACATTTCCACACCTTCCTTGTTCAACTTCCTCCAGTCCATTCATATTGTCCATGTTTGAGTATTTGAATCCCCTCTACACATTCCCCCATATGCTTCTGGAAGAAAAGAAAAGACCAACCAGTATCTTTTGCAAAACAACATATGCAAATTAAAACATCAATATCAACAAAAATATAAAAATGATATATAAAATGATATATAAAATGAATCACATTCCATTTCCTCCCTTTGATTCATAACAAAATACTAAATATCACAAAAATATGTAAAGACGTGAAAAATGATCGGATATTCAAAATGGATATCTATCCATCAATACTCCATCCAGTCCCACTTGTTTATCTCCATCTAGATCAGTAACAGTTAACAACGGCATCTGAGTGTTGTCTCCAGGCATCACAACTCCAACCCATCTCAATATCATAGCCTTCTCAAAAGTCAATAACAAAGTACAAAAGCAAAACATCACACACAGCGCTATCAGAGCGGCCACTAAAATCTGAACCATCACTGCTCCCACTGGGCCTAACTGATCTTGCAACCAAGTCTTCGCTGACCATCCAGCTCCTTCAGATCTACCAAACGCATCCCTTATATTCTTCAATGCATCTATAACACTATTGATATTATCGGAACTATCGGGGATCAAAGTATAACAATCATCCCCCTTCAAATTCATAGCCAAACATAAGCCACCTTGTTTGGCTAAAATATAGTCAAGAGCCATGTCATGTTTCAACAGCGTCAGTCTGTGACTTCTTTGAGTATTTGACAGAAGGTTAAACCCTCGTATAGTTTCATTTGCAAAACCCTGCAAAGTATAGGTAATATTATCAATGTGATCTGCCAAAAATGTTACACCATACCATGGAAAAAGTCCAAGTCCCCACTTCTCTCCTAGACTTATCCTCCAATGGTAGGATTCCAGACTATGAAATTGCTCCATTTCCCTTTTCACCCTATTTCCAAACCTAGAATCAGATTTATCTGTGTCCGGTGCTTCCCCTCTTTGAATGGTAAAAACCTCATATGGAAGCTTCAACGTCGACATGTAACAACATCCTCTCCATCCATAGGGTAAGAATATATATGCTTTATCACCACAAACCCACAAAATATCTCTAAAATTCCCAATAGTCACATTACCAGGCAAAAGCTGATCTTTCACCATCAAAGTCCTGCTCTTCTTACTAAATGGAACATAAAAAGTTACTTTATATTTCTCATTACTAACCTTACGTTCATGCTTACCCAAAGTCATCATATAATCATCACAATCTGATATTCCCATAAACATACCCGGTCCATCATATGTTTTATTTGAACACGGGTTTCACCTCCAATGCTTCAGGAATCGCTGTTAACTGATTTTCCTTCCGATCTAACAAATTCACATAGGGTAATTCATTTAACCAAGAACACTTAAACCTAGGCCTAAACAAATGCTTCGACAACGACAACGACATCATTATATCTGTTAATGATTGTTGCTGATACAACAGCCACGATAAAGCATAAGATTGACATGTACTTGATAGAGGTTCAGCCACCGTCTCTAAGATTGAACCCCATGTGCCTGGTGCTGGAATTCTCAACAGACATGGACCCTCAAGATTCCTCACTGATCTTACAGAATGAGTTACAGTGGGGGAAAAAGTATTTAGTCAGCCACCAATTGTGCAAGTTCTCCCACTTAAAAATATGAGAGAGGCCTGTAATTTTCATCATAGGTGCATGACAGACAAATTGAGAGAAAATAAATCCAGAAAATCACATTGTAGGATTTTTAATGAATTTATTTGCAAATTATGGTGGAAAATAAGTATTTGGTCACCTACAAACAAGCAAGATTTCTGGCTCTCACAGACCTGTAACTTCTTCTTTAAGAGGCTCCTCTGTCCTCCACTCGTTACCTGTATTAATGGCACCTGTTTGAACTTGTTATCAGTATAAAAGACACCTGTCCACAACCTCAAACAGTCACACTCCAAACTCCACTATGGCCAAGGCCAAAGAGCTGTCAAAGGACACCAGAAACAAAATTGTAGACCTGCACCAGGCTGGGAAGACTGAATCTGCAATAGGTAAGCAGCTTGGTTTGAAGAAATCAACTGTGGGAGCAATTATTAGGAAATGGAAGACATACAAGACCACTGATCATCTCCCTCGATCTGGGGCTCCACGCAAGATCTCACCCCGTGGGGTCAAAATGATCACAAGAACGGTGAGCAAAAATCCCAGAACCACACGGGGGGACCTAGTGAATGACCTGCAGAGAGCTGGGACCAAAGTAACAAAGCCTACCATCAGTAACACACTACGTCGCCAGGGACTCAAATCCTGCAGTGTACTCCCTGCTTAAGCCAGTACATGTCCAGGCCCGTCTGAAGTTTGCTAGAGTGCATTTGGATGATCCAGAAGAGGATTGGGAGAATGTCATATGGTCAGATGAAACCAAAATATAACTTTTTGGTAAAAACTCAACTCGTCGTGTTTGGAGGACAAAGAATGCTGAGTTGCATCCAAAGAACACCATACCTACTGCGAAGCATGGGTGTGGAAACATCATGCTTTGGGGCTGTTTTTCTGCAAAGGGACCAGGACGACTGATCCGTGTAAAGGAAAGAATGAATGGGGCCATGTATCGTGAGATTTTGAGTGAAAACCTCCTTCCATCAGCAAGGGCATTGAAGATGAAACGTGGCTGGGTCTTTCAGGATGACAATGATCCCAAACACACCGCCCGGGCAACGAAGGAGTGGCTTCGTAAGAAGCATTTCAAGGTCCTGGAGTGGCCTAGCCAGTCTCCAGATCTCATCCCCATAGAAAATCTTTGGAGGGAGTTGAAAGTCTGTGTTGCCCAGCGACAGCCCCAAAACATCACTGCTCTAGAGGAGATCTGCATGGAGGAATGGGCCAAAATACCAGCAACAGTGTGTGAACCTTGTGAAGACTTACAGAAAACGTTTGACCTGTGTCATTGCCAACAAAGGGTATATAACAAAGTATTGAGAAACTTTTGTTATTGACCAAATACTTATTTTCCACCATAATCTGCAAATAAATTCATTAAAAATCCTACAATGTGATTTTCTGGATTTTTTCTTCTCATTTTGTCTGTCATAGTTGACGTGTACCTATGATGAAAATTACAGGCCTCTCTCATCTTTTTAAGTGGGAGAACTTGCACAATTGGTGGCTGACTAAATACTTTTTTCCCCCACTGTAACTGCTGGAACCATAGATTCCTACCTGCCCATCCATCTTTAATTTGCAAAACAGAATAATCAAATCCATATGCCTTCCATTTAATTTCTCTCTTCCCTAACGAGCGGTATTGATCAGATATATCTTCTGGTCTTCCATTCAAATTAAAGAACTCATCCTTTTCCACCAGGATAGTATTCTGCACTATTTCAGATGAATCTACATCATTCTCTACTACCATCTGCTCTCCTATTTCAACACTATCCTTACTACCATTGACAGCACTCTCCATCCGTATCATAAACTCCTGAGTCACTCTTACTACATCCTTTAGTTTCAGAAAAGTTGTTGTTGGTGTCTGTGTCACATTTTCCGAAATTTGTTATCGCCGTCGTAACATTAATCTCTTTCAAAGTTACTGTTAAAATAGTTGCTTTAGTTGATGTATTAACACTCTTAATTATTTCCAGTGGCAAAGTGACAGACATCCTCTGTGTATTATTTACTGTTGGAGTGGCTACTGTAATATACTTCTCCTGAACTCCTTTGGTGACTGTGGAAGCTTCAACAGACTTCAAATCTTCCATCATAAGCGTCACCTTACGAGTTACATAGCCTTTTAACCAATAATTCTTAACCGGAACAAATTTTAATGCTTGCACTAAATAAGTACACATATATTCTCCCTGATCTTTCCATGTAACATTACGCAAAATAAGTGAGCAATCACTCATAACCCTCTTCCACTTCATATCGTTGTACAAAATATACTTCCTTTGACTAGATGAAACAGCCTCTACTTCTGGTCCTGATAACAACACTTCTTCTCCATAATTATCTCTCCACGTGGGAGGAATGTCACCACCCCCACTCCATCTCTCACATCTACAAGGAAGATGAGCTGTACCACCCATCCTAACCCTAATGACAGTCTTTTCCTCTAAAATTGGTGTTGGAGCGATTTTCTGAGGCGCCATTGTAATCAAATGTGATACATTTATAGCTTTAATAACTGTCAATGTTGAAAGAGTTGAATTGCTTCTCACTGTTGTATTAGGCTGAAGTGTTGATGTCATTGTTGTTGATTCATCCATTCTCTCTAAAGCTTTGAGCTCTTTACTTGTATTTCCATCTATCACCACTAGTGTCACTACATTAACTCTCAGTCCCGACTCTAATCCCTCACTTTCAAACTGTGGATTATAAAAATACATTTATAACCACCTTGATCCTCCTGCTGGGAATTGTACACATAGAGACTGCAATCACCCTCAATCTTCAGTCTTCTCTTATCATTCAGCAACGCATACTTTCTCAATGCAACTGCTCCTAACAGATCTAAACTCCTGCCATAGCTATCTTCCCACTGAACTCTAAATTTCCCTTCACCACTGTTCTCTCTCGTGCACTGACATGGGAGCTGAGCTGACTGTCCTAGAGTTACTTCAACCCTAGTTTTCGTAACGTTTTGGTCTGACTTTTCTCCTAACTGGTCTGGGCCTACTTTGTCTAACCAAATCACCAGCTTCTCCTGTAACAGAGTTGCCCTTGGTGATCTCCGCTGCTTCACATTCCACTGAAATATTCCCTGTTGTTTCTGGGACGTATTGAAAATCAATGTCCCCAAATCTCCTTTCCTTTCCATCCATTGCAGAGTCATCTCTGGCATCATCAGAAGTGTAAACATTATCATCAATGTTGTCCACAACATGGACAATCTCTCCTTCTGGGTTTTCACTCTGGATATTGTCATGCATCCCTCCTTCTGGGTTTTTACTCTGGATATTGTCATGCATCCCTCCTTCTGCCTGTTCTCCCCTATCTTCATCCTGCTCTCTTGAGCCTTCAACATCCTGTCTCTATGCGCGTGGCACCTCTTCTCCAGGCGCTTTAACACAATGTGACAAATGATACCACGTTGGAGATCCCTTAACCTGGACAGCTGTTCCAGTACTACGAACAACTTCAAATGGTCCCTCACGACGTTCGTTATACCACTTCCTTCTAAATACCTTCACGAACACCTTGTCCCCAGGTTGCACTGTACTCCTTTTTTGCTCATCAAGCTTCTCCTGCACCTCTTCTTATCTTTGCCTGTCAGAAACATATGTGGACAACTTTTAATGAAAATTGGCCATATATGTAACGTACGCTCTCATTACATCTTCCAAAAGAGCCAAGCTTGGACCCTTTCCGCTTGTTCGCAAACAAGGCGTAGGCATCCTTCTTCATGTGACCAGTTCATGGGGTGTCATACGTAGATCACGCAACTCACTTGAGCGACACACCATTAATGCTAAAGGAAGCGCCGCTATCCAGTTTAGACCCGTGTGCTGACAAATTTTGACAATGCGATTTTTCAAGACACCGTTCATTTTTTCACAAATCCCTTGACTTTGTGGGTGATAAACTGCTCCAAGACGTTGCTTAATTCCCAATTTTTGCAACATAAATTTCAGTGATTTATCCACAAATTCCTTCCCATTATCTGAGGATATTCGATCGGGAAGTCCCCACCTGCTTATGACTTCTTTACACAAGAACTTTGCAACCGACTGAGCATATTTTAGCTTAGTTTGACATCTTATGCACCTCTTGGTGTAGGAATGTAACCAAGAATAACAGTCACACCCCTGCAAACATTATTTTTCAGACAGATTGTGCACCTGCCTATGACATAGTCAACCTGTTCAAGCAAATATGGTGCCCAAAAACCATACTCCTTTGTGATCTTTCTCCTAACCTCCCCCCTTGCAACATGAGCTAACCCATGTGCTTCCTAAATCATCAGACCTAATAGGTCTAGAGGCGCTACTATCAACCCCTCATGGTTTCTCCAAAGACAACAAAGGATTGCTACTCTGAGGATTTTTTTGTTGTCCTTAAAACACCTGCTTTCGAAAGTCCTTCAATTTGTGGTTCAATCCCTTGGATTGCTTCATCTTTCAATGGATACTGATTCTTCCAAGGAGGTCTGGCTCCTGGTCGAAGTTAAACTTTCACCTCAATTGGGCTGATTTCACAAGTACAATATCGGTACTGTGTTGAGACCACAAACATTCTGGAACTTGTTGCAACATCTCCTCATTCATAGGGTCTGAATCCATCTTCGCACTGCAAATAGATTCATGTGTCATCCGTACAGCTTATGTCTCTCCTTGTCCTTGAGCCGAAATCGTTATTTTGAGAAATCGCTGATCTTCACTCCTCCAAATCCCCAAATTCTCTTTCATCGGTACGAAAACAACTTTCTCTGCTTCTGTCATCATTTCTCCTATTTGCTTCTGCTCATAGCCTTCCGAAACCAACAAGGTCACATGTGGCACACTCTTCTCAATCTCCAATTCTTTATCCAGATAATCGTCTGTGTTTATCTTCATAGCTGCTCCTTGTGGTCCTAAAATTATGCAACATGAGCTGAGTTGAACTTTCTTTGGTTGATGACTCAACCATTCCTCTGAGTTTGATTGGGCAGCATTCTTGAAATACTTGAGCGTACAATGAAATTGATATTCCGGAAGCCTCACATCTGGCATATTTTCCCCAATTAATTTCTCCCATATCTTAGCCTGCTTCAAAAAATCTTCACTGAGATTTCCAATCCAGAATACTGAAGAAGAATCCATCTCTGTCGTCATCAACAATTGGTAAACCTTTTCCTTTGGCACTTCTACCAGACACCTTTTCCTTTGGCACTTCTACCAGACAGCCGTCTGGTGTACATTTGATTGTACAATTCAATCTACACAATGCATCTCTTCCCAACAATGCAATAGGTGTATGTTCCGATACCAGTATGGGTATTGTAATTTTCTGAATATCATAGCAGAGCTCAATTGGTTCCGTAAGAGGAATCAGCTGTTTCACTCCCTCAAATCCTATTGTCCTAATTAGTTGATTGGACATAGTGAGATGTGTAACATCTTAAGGCCGAACACAGGTAAAAGCAGCTCCGCTATCCGCCATCACTTCCAATGGTCGGTTGTTTACTTTCACCTCAATTGTTGGATCTTTTTCCGGTCCTGATGCTACCAGCTGACACCCCCCTTTCGGATCTTCTGGGCACCCCTAGAATCCTTGCTCCGGGCCCCTATAAGGGTTCACCGGTCCTCCAGATGATCTTGACTGGCCCCTGTATCTTCCTCTGAAATTCCCTCTGGTGTTTCCTCCTGGCCCCATTACACTCACGGGCAAAGTGACCAACCTGTCCACAATTATAACACACTTCTGAAGATTGCTGGAAGTATGGCTTGAATCTTCCTCCTCTTCCTCTTCCTAAGCCTTCTCGTCCTCTACCTCTCCAATTCTGTGTCTGTCCAGAGACTGGCTGTGGATATGAAACAACTGGTACCGCTATTGGTGGCTGGGACAATTGCAGTTGGAACTGGTTCGGTTGAAGCTGTAGCAGTGATTGTTGATTTGGTGAACACTGATTCTGCATAACCAAAGCTTGTTTCTTCTCCTTCTTATTCTCCACCAGTTGTATTTGATTGAGTTTTCTGAGAGTTTCTTGGTCCTGTTCTTTTCTGGTTGTGTTCCTTTTTCCTGTACAGATCCGCTTGATGGGCTATATGATCTATATCTCTTTCTATTTCTTCTGTGCTAGTCATTGTAGAATAAAATCCTGAACATGAAGCACCTTTAATCTCCAAATCTTCCTCGCTGTCTCCATCTTCACTTTCATCAGAGATCGAATCTCTTGTATTCTTCTCCTTCCAACTTCCAACTTCCATCACCCCTTCTTTCCGCTCTGGCCAACCTCCGTCTGATCACAGGGTCATATCCACCCATGAACTCTTCTGAATCACTCTGATCATCATCATCATCATCTTCAAGTTCCATCCTCTTGAACCTCACTCCACCCTTAGTTTCCAGACATCTCGTTTTCTTCTTACTTTTGGAGTTTGGATTCATCTTTATGGTCGTTTCTGCTTGTCCTCTCTCTATTATTCGTTCATCTTCATCTCTGATGCAATAATCACCCTCCTGAATGATCACTGGAAGCTGAGGATAGATGTCCTTAAACTCTACTTCTTCCTCGTAAGGTGGGGGTCTTTTTGTTGTTCTGCTTGTCCTTTTTCCCCATTGTAACAACTCTTTTATATTCCTTTATTGTGAATTATTTTATTATTATTATTATTATTATTTTAAACCAATTAATTTGTAAACCAAAAAATACTTTAGACTATGTAGCTTATGTTTCCCTCCTTTTTTTATTTTTTTCAAATTAATTAATTAATTAATCAACCAATTAATCAATTAATTAATCAATATATCTATTTATTTTTATTAATTATTTTATTAATTATTTTATTTTTTATTTTATTTTATTTTACCAAATTATTGATTAGTGGCAATCTTACCACATCCGATCAGGAAAAGTAAAGGAAAGTAGTCAACTTCAGAGCAATCCAAAAAAGAAAGACCTGTAATCCAGCAACACTACAGCACCCACAAACCAATTGCTTAATAATCACCCAATTACCTTAATTTTTACAGAATAATGTCAGTGCTGGATTTCCAACACAACTCTAATCAAACCAACCCATGCACAATAAACTCCAATGTGCAATTCTTAATTACATCAATTGATCAGTCTGTTGCCAAGTCCCTGTTAAATTGTCACAACATGAAATATGCTAGGCACACACAACTATTGTTATTTTTTAATCTGTCAATATATCTCTCATTTATAAATTCAATAGATCTCAATCAAATAGTTTAATAATTAAGCAACACCCACTTATCAAACAGAATACTTTATTTGTGTGTAAGTCTCCCCCTTTCTTCTCTGTCTGCATGTCACAGCAGCTCAGTGCAGGCAGGGGAGTGGCATATTTGCTCTACGTAACTCTAAACTCATAAAATCCTACGCATGCGCAGTTCATTCACCAGTGCGATTTCAAAGTGAAAGAAGCTCTCCCAAGCAGCTCTCTCCAAGCTAAACAACAGAAAGCAGACAGACCAGCTGTCCCTCCGTTATTTCCCAACACAGACAAACAGTAACACTTAACAAAACTCCCAAACCAACACAGAACATAGAACAAAAATCCTACTTCGAAGTTACTTAAATTCACTTATCCTAATCTGCAGATTTATAGTTATTTTCTTATCCATTACAAATAATCATCTCTCAGGGGCTCATAGTTTTTTTAACAATTATTAAACGTTCTCTTTTATTAGAGACTCATAAGATTTTAACCTTAACTAACATATTTCCTTACAAAAAACTAAAACCCCTGTTGTCATAGCCTTAGTCGACACACAGCAGAGACCTCCCCTTTTTTTTTCACACACGCATACGCTCTCTCTCTCACACACACACACAATACAAGAGGAATGCATCCTACGGTCCTCTAAAGCATGCTACCGTCGCTCCTTATTTGTCATTGTTCCTTCCTAAATTTCTGCTACCTTGAGTTGCAGATATTCAATGAGAGGTTACTTCGAACACATACCTCGTCAACTATATGTCGAGGGGTAACTTACAATCAAATGTATCTACCACAAACTCCAGTTCCCAGAACTGACCTTAAAAATCAACCTAGTGAGTTTTCAGGATTTTCGGCCCATCCTAATGATCGCCTCTTTTGAGGGCTTCCGTAGATCAGCGACGTCCTAATTAGTATACATTTTCCTTATTTCCTGGCCTTATTCCTTCATGCTATTCCTTTTCCCTTTAATTTTATTCAAGCCAAATATCCCTGTGCCCAGTGTTATGAATTCCTATAGACACTCCCCCCTGTTTGCGTTGTTTTCAACGCAAACAAATTTAGAATTTTAGAACGGATTCTCATCACACAGCAAATAACAGCAAAGCACACACACAAGTCCTTTGACGGTGCAGTCTTTCAACGCACACACACACACACACAAGCACACGAACTGACCAGCGCCCAAAGTTTGTGAGAAAGCTCACCGTATCTGCATGCCTCTTGAGCGGGAGTCAGCTCGGCGCCCATGAATGGAACGCTGAGAAAAGAAGCAACACGTCCCAAATTCCTCTTCGCCATAACGAGATAACGATGCCGATATGCTGTGATGACAAGAAATCCGCTGACACTGTCCTCGATTATAATGGTTTATTACATCAATGATTTCAGCGTCAATTTACAGATTTCTGCAGAAAATCCAGAGAACAACCAACCCAATCTCTAATATGTTATTTCTCCCCACCCTTTGTTCCAACCATGGTATTATAATATGTAACATAATATGGGTGGTTTTCCCATAGACCAATCCCTGGCCTTCACATAACAGACTTCCTCTGTTTTAGGGGGCCCCTATAGTAATGCTTTCCAGATGCTTCCGCAAGCAGAGCCAACTTCCTCTAACACACCATTTGCAAACGTCAGCAAAGTCATAAACTGTTTAGATACTACAAGAGTCCCAGAGCCCAGGAGGCTGAGGAGAAGCTGACTGGCCTGCTCTAGAGACCCAGAGTCCAGGAGGCTGAGGAGAAGCTGACTTTGGCCTCTAGAGACCCAGAGTCCAGGAGGCTGAGGAGAAGCTGACTTTGGCCTCCTCTAGAGACCCAGAGTCCAGGAGGCTGAGGAGAAGCTGACTTTGGCCTCTAGAGACCCAGAGTCCAGGAGGCTGAGGAGAAGCTGACTTTGGCCTCCTCTAGAGACCCAGAGTCCAGGAGGCTGAGGAGAAGCTGACTTTGGCCTCCTCTAGAGACCCAAAGACCAGGAGGATGAGGAGAAGCTGATTGGCCTCCTCTAGAGACCCAGAGTCCAGGAGGCTGAGGAGAAGCTGACTTTGGCCTCCTCTAGAGACCCAGAGCCCAGGAGGCTGAGGAGAAGCTGACTTTGGCCTCTAGAGACCCAGAGTCCAGGAGGCTGAGGAGAAGCTGACTTTGGCCTCCTCTAGAGACCCAGAGTCCAGGAGGCTGAGGAGAAGCTGACTTTGACCTGTAGCGATCCAGAGAGCTACAACTCTAGGCATATTGATGTTGCTATAGCTACAACTCTAGGCATATTGATGTTGCTATAGCTACAACTATAGGCATATTGATGTTGCTATAGCTACAACTATAG
>NW_025533940.1:245000-295000 GCF_020615455.1 Coregonus clupeaformis | reverse complement strand
GACGTTTTGGTGTGTCTACCTATAGGCTATGGTAAAAGCTTTCTGCTTCAGCACTCTACCAACGAGAAGAGACGTTTTGGTGTGTCTACCTATAGGCTATGGTAAAAGTTTTATTATTTGACTTGTAAAACGAGTGTCTGACGCATGAAACGTGCTAATTATTGGTGTTTCTGTGTGTTTTAGTATATATCACTTTTTTTTTTAAAGAATGTTGGACCTTCTCTTAAAATGACACTCCGTAACACAAAGCCACGCTCTACCTTCAACATGACAATGTTGTCACTGAACCAGTATGATTTAGTCCTTTATTAGGACAACTAATGCATATGTTCTTGTAAAGGGGTAAGGCACAGGGGAAGGAGGCTGCTTTTCAGAAGTGGCGTGGAATGGTTGGCTGCGGTCACTCCTACCAGGTCCAGTTCCTGTATTGTCCGTCACCGCCACAGCTTCCAAGGCTACAAGGAAGAGCATAATAAAGCAGCTGGGCATGCAGCAACGTGTTGAGGTGGTGAACACTGGGCATATAGTGTTGAGGTGGTGAACACTGGGCATGCAGCAACGTGTTGAGGTGGGGAACACTGAGCATGCAGCAACGTGTTGAGGTGGGGAACACTGGGCATGCAGCAACGTGTTGAGGTGGGGAACACTGGGCATATAGTGTTGAGGTGGTGAACACTGGGCATGCAGCAACGTGTTGAGGTGGTGAACACTGGGCATGCAGCAACGTGTTGAGGTGGTGAACACTGGGCATGCAGCAACATGTTGAGGCGGTGAACACTGGGCATGCAGTAACGTGTTGAGGTGGTGAACACTGGGAATATAGCAATGTGTTGAGGTGGTGAACACTGGGCATGCAGCAACGCGTTGAGGTGGTGAACACTGGGCATGCAGCAACGTGTTGAGGTGGTGAACACTGGGCATGCAGCAACATGTTGAGGCGGTGAACACTGGGCATGCAGTAACGTGTTGAGGTGGTGAACACTGGGCATGCAGCAACGTGTTGAGGTGGTGAACACTGGGCATGCAGCAACATGTTGAGGCGGTGAACACTGGGCATGCAGTAACGTGTTGAGGTGGTGAACACTGGGCATGCAGCAACGCGTTGAGGTGGTGAACATTGGGCATGCAGCAACGTGTTGAGGTGGTGAACACTGGGCATGCAGCAACGTGTTGAGGTGGTTAACACTGGGCATGCAGTAACGTGTTGAGGTGGTGAACACTGGGCATGCAGCAACGTGTTGAGGTGGTGAACACTGGGCATGCAGTAACGTGTTGAGGTGGTGAACATTGGGCATGCAGCAACGTGTTGAGGTGGTGAACACTGGGCATGCAGTAACGTGTTGAGGTGGTGAACACTGGGCATGCAGCAACGTGTTGAGGTGGTGAACACTGGGCATGCAGCAATGTGTTGAGGTGGTGAACACTGGGCATGCAGTTACGTGTTGAGGTGGTGAACACTGGGCATGCAGCAACGTGTTGAGGTGGTGAACACTGGGCATGCAGCAACGTGTTGAGGTGGTGAACACTGGGCATGCAGCAACATGTTGAGGTGGTGAACACTGGGCATGCAGCAACGTGTTGAGGTGGGGAACACTGGGCATATAGTGTTGAGGTGGTGAACACTGGGCATGCAGTAACGTGTTGAGGTGGTGAACACTGGGCATGCAGCAACGTGTTGAGGTGGGGAACACTGGGCATATAGTGTTGAGGTGGTGAACACTGGGCATGCAGCAACGTGTTGAGGTGGTGAACACTGGGCATGCAGCAATGTGTTGAGGTGGTGAACACTGGGCATGCAGTTACGTGTTGAGGTGGTTAACACTGGGCATGCAGCAACGTGTTGAGGTGGTGAACGCTGGGCATGCAGCAACGTGTTGAGGTGGTGAACACTGGGCATGCAGCAACATGTTGAGGTGGTGAACACTGGGCATGCAGTAACATGTTGAGGTGGTGAACACTGGGCATGCAGTAACGTGTTGAGGTGGTGAACACTGGGCATGCAGCAACATGTTGAGGTGGTGAACACTGGGCATGCAGCAACGTGTTGAGGTGGTGAACACTGGGCATATAGTGTTGAGGTGGTGAACACTGGGCATGCAGTAACGTGTTGAGGTGGTGAACACTGGGCATGCAGCAACGTGTTGAGGTGGTGAACACTGGGCATTGTCTGCTCTCCAATGGTCCTGCTGACTTTCTGTGTGATGTCAAACAGGACATGGGCCCTTGATGTTGGATGAGGTCTTTTGTGAGGTGCTCATGCTGTTCACAGTTCTTGCTTTGAAAATATGAACCAATTATTTCCGAAGGACCTCTAAGTATCCGTGACTTTGTACCAGAAGTAGTTGTCATAGTGACCTGAAATAATAGGAAAGTAAAGTTTTAATATTTGAAACCGTAGTCATGCATTATGCAACAGTGGTAAACTTTGTGTATGTGCCACATAAAAAGAGCTTAAAATGAGCTTGTCAAGGAAAAAAACAAACTATGTCTGAATTATCAAGGCTACAATTGTCACTATGATCAACAGGATATATTATTAAATGTGGCCTGTGGGACTTGTGCAACACTGTTTTCGACATATATAATGAAGTCTACGAAGAGTGTAATGATTAATACCGGGATAATAAACCAACAATCAAACCAAAGTTCACCTGTACCTGCGCGGCCTGTCGCATTGACAACAGTTCGCTGTAGATAGCGATGTTGTTCGAAGGTAGACCAGTTACTTGAACTATGCAGGGATCACTTATCTGGCGGCTGTCTGAGTAGAAGATTGCGACAGGAGCCATGCTGCCTCTTCTAAAGCCAGTGTGTAGTCCAATCGCAAATAAAGACGAAATTACCTTGTAAAAGGTGATGTTTGTTCCTGTTAAATTGGTACAGTTCACCGCAAACACGGCATTGCGCCTTCTTCTTTTTCCCTAAGAGTGTGGCGGGAAGTTTGAATGATGAGAAGTCGCTCTGGTGTGATGCGATTGGCTGGTGGTGATACATTGATATCCTACATGTCTGAACTGATGCAAACATAAAGGACAGACAGAGATAAATTAATTCATTAATTCACACAACTCCTGCTGTAGATATTGGTGCGAGTGGTGTTTTCTTTGCCATTTCGTGTGTCCTAGCAAGTGTGACGGTGCATGATGTCAAAATCCATCCATGCGGCTTAGAAATGTGTTTTTGTTCCACAAAAATGCATGAAAGAGACATTTCTACGCATTAGGATGATGAATAAAGATGCATAAAAATATTTACAAGTGTTCTAATGACATTTCCATACTTAAACTATAGAAATGTCTGATAAATGCAATTCAAAATGGCAAAGTAAAATCTAACTCATCAAAGGAATATTGTCCATAAATCAAAACCAACATTTAGGCAGCTTTATGAAACAAAATATAAACCAGTCTAATTACAGGTTGCCTGACAGAAAACAAAAAATTGTTTAGCAACCTAACGGCTAGAATTGTTTACAATTTACCACATCTCTGGTGAGCACATCGGAGAAATGTTATGTTGTTTAGAAAAGAGATAGGCCTCTAAATTCGTAGAGTTATTGTACAGCCTACCTGAAAAATACCAACGATTAGCTAGACACATGGAGACTTCCACCGTGTTTTCGCATACATCAAACAAAATACAGAATTATTTGATTGAAGCAGTCAATGACATAAGGATGAACGATTGGACTTCATTTAAAAGTTCAGGTAGGCCTAAATGCATTTTGTTTTGCAATTTGCATGATAATAACTGTTTATTCAAATGTAGGTCTAATCGGTTCGTGTTTAACAAACTGTGCCAACAAACCGTCTCCTGGCCTGTACACAAACGGTAAGAATTACAGCCGGTAACAGGGACATGAAAAACACAAGAAGGATGCAATTCTGGCAGAAATATGTTTTCATTTATGGTCACAGATTTTACATGTCCCTGTCACCTGTTACGTTAGGCAGGCGTTCATAGTCCAGCACAGTGGATGCGTCGCAATACCCATAAAAACACGGAATGGTTTTTTCCACCATTTCATTTTTCACATCGTGAATTTTTCAAGTGTGTGTTTGGTGTAGGTTTACCTTGGCGTTTTGATCACCGTGAAATTCTCTCTAGGACAAGGTGAGTTTTATCAATGTATTCGCCTCCATTTACTCTAAATGCTAATTAGCAACAGAGAAAGCCCACACTTGAAATGAACTAAATGAAGTGTTGAAAATCAATGACATAATCATTAACCAGATTAGCCCGGATACCAGACTTCGATGAGTGATACCTCAGTTCTAGAATGTTGTCATTGATGAGAATGAATCAAAAAATCTATTGACATTCAGAATAAGACTTCGTTGAGACATCCAAACCTGTATTGTCGTTTCATGACCAGAGACAAATCTTCAAAGGCACAGTATTTATTTATTCGGAGTGGTGCATGCATTCACACAGTCTTGATTTATAGGATCCTTTCCACTATATGATTGATATATCAAGTGATAAAATACCAAGTTATCAATTAAAGGTTTATGGAAAAACTGCACTTGTCTTTGTGAAAATTACAGTTCATTAAATATTCTACAGCTGTAATGTCATCAATCAAATCAAACTTAATTGACAGTGCATTTGGAAAGTATTCAGACCCCTTCACTTTTTCCACATTTTGTTACGTTACAGCCTTATTCTAAAATTGATTAAATTGTTTTTTCCCCCTCATCAATCTACACACAATACCCCATAATGACAAAGCAGAAACAGGTTTCTAGACAAAAGTATTAAAAATAACAAACTGAAATATCACATTTACATAAGTATTCAGACCCTTTACTCAGTACTTTGTTGAAGCACCTTTGGCAGCGATTACAGCCTTGAGTCTTCTTGGGTATGTCGCTACAAGCTTGGTACACCTGTATTTGGGGAGTTTCTCCCATTCTTCTCTGCAGATCCTCTCAAGCTCTGTCAGGTTGGATGGGGAGTGTCGCTGCACAGCTATTTTCAGGTCTCTCCAGAGAAATTCGATCGGGTTCAAGTCCGGGCTCTTGCTGGGCCACTCAAGGACATTCACAGACTTGTCCCGAAGCCACTCCTGCATTGTCTTGGCTGTGTGCTTAGGGTCGTTGTCCTGTTGGAAGGTGAACCTTCGCCCCAGTCTGAGGTCCTGAGCGCTCTGGAGCAGGTTTTCATCAAGGATGTCACTCTACTTTGCTCCGTTCATCTTTCCCTCGATCCTGACTAGTCTCCCAGTTCCTGCCGCTGGGGGGGTTGATCACCTTTAATATTGCAGATAGATTGTAACTTCCATCAATGTAATTGTCTGCATCACTTCCAATCCCCCATATATTTTTTTCTCTCTCGCAAATATATATATATATATATATACACATTACATTTAAATTTTAGTCATTTAGCAGACGCTCTTATCCAGAGCGACTTACAGTTAGTGAGTGCATACGTATTTTATTTTATAAAAAATAAAAATAAATCATAATGGCCCCCCGTGGGAAACGAACCCACATCCCTGCCGGCCAAACCCTCCCCTACCTTGGACGACGCTGGACCAATTGTGCGCCGCCCATGGGTCTCCCGGTTGCGGCCGGCTGCGACAGAGCCTGGACACGAACCAGGATCTCTAGTGGCACAGCTAGCACTGCGATGCAGTGCCTTAGACCACTGCGCCACTCGGGAATATATATTTATATGTACTGTATTTATGTATATATATACATACATACATACATACATACATACATACATACATACATACAGTACATATACATACATATATATATATATACATATCCTTAAAAATATATATATATCCCTTAATTCCTTTCCAACCCCACCACCCCTCCCCTAATTGGAGTAATGTCACGATCGTCTAAGGAGGAGGACCAATGCGCAGCGTTGAAGGTGAACATATTTATTATATAAATGATCACACGATCAAAAACAACAGACGATAACGTGATGTCTACGGTTGAACACAAACCAAATAAGAACAAGAAACCACAAACACAAAGGGAAAGACAGACAGTTTAAATATGGCTCCCAATCAGAGACAACCAGCTGACACTCGTTGCCTCTGATTGGGAGTCACTCTGGCCAACATAGAAATAAACAAACTAGAACTCCCAACAAAGCAATAGAATACATAGAATTACACACCCTGGCTCAACATAACAGTGTCCCCAGAGCCAGGGCGTGACAAGTAAACTAGTGAACAACAACGCTTAGGCCTCTACTTCCAGCTTATACATACTATATACATTTTATGGACACAGTCAATTTTACAATAATTATTTTTTGTTTGTTTTTACTCCTGAACTTCCTCCACCCTCAAACTCTCCGATCATTTTGCCTCTATATGCCATATCGTTCTAACGGTGCTCTTTCACAAAAGCTCTCAACCTATAACCTATATACTTATTATGGACACAGTATGCTTTACATTAGTTATCTTGTTGTTATTAGTTGTTGTTATTAGTCCCATCCTTCAGCTCCATTCAACACCTCCCATCTATCTCTTAACACCATCCATATTGGATTTCTATTTGCCATATATTTTTCAACTGTACTGTGATGTTTTACAAAAGTTCTGAACCTTTCTATTCTCATTGTTTCTACAGTTTGTAGATTGAAAATAAACATTTTAGCTAAAAGTATTATTATATTATTGATCGATTGACTATGACTTTTCAGGTTACCCAGTAGTGCTATCTGCAGGGTTAGCTCCAGGTAAATATTGCAATCCTTCAGCCATTCCTGGACCTGTGTCCAAAAACAAGCTACAAATGGACAGTACCAAAACAAATGATCTAATGATTCTGTCTCTTCACAGCCAAATCTGCAGAGCTGGGAAGATTGTATCTCCCATATAAATAACATTCTATTGGTAGCAAGAATTTTATATAATAATTTAAATGGAAAAATTCTAAGTTCTGAATCCGGCGTATCAGTTCATAAACACTATGCCATGGAATCGGTACGTCAAAAATCTCTTCCCAACTATTTTGCAATCTATATGGGACGGCTGTCAATCCTTTGGTCCTTAAATGAAACTGGTATACTTTTTTATTTATCACAGTTTTCTTTAACCAATTATGTTCTTTAATGCGGCCGACAGACAAGTTCCTTACTTTTTCCTCCTTCCACTTTCTTCTTCTATTTTTGCGGTAAGGCTGCAATTATTTGGTTGTAATTTTGGGAAGAGCAGACATTTCCATATGTTTTTGTTAGCTGCATGTGCGACATAACTCCACCAGTACTACCTATGATATCATTTACGAAGATTATACCTTTTTTAAACATTTTGTCAAAAAATTATGTACTTTTATCAATTAGTATATTTGAGTTTAACCACAACGCAAATTAGTTGTGCGATTGCAAACGTAATAAGATGGTGGTCCGATAGTCCAGGATTATGAGGAAAAACATTTAGATCCACAATATTTATTCCATGGGACAAAACTAGATCCAGGGAATGACTGTGGCAATGAGCAGGTCCCGAGACATGTTGGACAAAACCCACTGAGTCGATGATGGCTCCGAAAGCCTTTTGGAATGGGTCTGTGAATATTGAAGTCACCAAAAATGTGAATATTATCTACCATGACTATGAGGTCCGATAGGAATTCAGGGAACTCAGTGAGGATGTGGCCCAGGAGGCCCAGGAGGCCCAGGAGGCCCAGGAGGCCTGTAAACAGTAACTATAAAAAGTGATTGAGTAGACTGCATAGATATGTAATGACTAGAACCTCAAAAAGACGAAAACGCAGTCATTATACATTTTATTATTTATCAATTTACATTTTCTGTCATGAATGTTAGCAACACCTCCGCCTTTGCGGGATGAGCAGGGGATGTGGTCACTAGTGTAACCAGGAGGAGAGGCCTCATTTAACACAGTAAATTCATCAGGCTTGAGCCATGTTTCAGTCAGGCCAATCACATCAAGCATTAGTTCATTGACTATGATGCCTTGGAAGTGAGGGATCTAACAATAATATTTTGAGCTGTGAGGTATTATCACAGTCTCTTTAAAAAATGACAGGAATGGAGGAGGTATTTATTCCAGTGAGATTGCTAAGGCGAACACTGCCGTGTTTAGTTTTGCCTGACCAAGATCGAGGCACAGACGGTCTCAATTGGGATAGCTGAGCTGACTACACTGACTGTGCTAGTGGCAGACTCCACTAAGCTGGCTGGCTGGCTAACAGCCTGCTGCCTGGCCTGCACCCTGTCTCATTGGGCTGGCTAACAGCCTGCTGCCTGGCCTGCACCCTGTCTCATTGGGGAGGCTAACAGCCTGCTGCCTGGCCGCACCCTGTCTCATGTTGGTAGAGGCTAACAGCCTGCTGCCTGGCCTGCACCCTCTCATTGGGGAGGCTAACACCCTGCTGCCTGGGCCTGCACCCTGTCTCATTGGGGAGGCTAACAGCCTGCTGCCTGGCCTGCACCCTGTCTCAAGCTAGATGGAGTTAGAGCCCTGTCTATTGGTAGATAAGATGAGAGCACCCCTCCAGCTAGGATGGAGTCCATCACTCCTCAGCAGGCCAGGCTTGGTCCTGTAACACCCCTCCATCTAGGATGGAGTCCATCACTCCTCAGCAGGCCAGGCTTGGTCCTGTAGCACCCCTCCATCTAGGATGGAGTCCATCACTCCTCAGCAGGCCAGGCTTGGTCCTGTAACACCCCTCCAGCTAGGATGGAGTCCGTCACTCCTCAGCAGGCCAGGCTTGGTCCTGTAGCACCCCTCCAGCTAGGATGGAGTCCGTCACTCCTCAGCAGGCCAGGCTTGGTCCTGTAACACCCCTCCAGCTAGGATGGAGTCCGTCACTCCTCAGCAGGCCAGGCTTGGTCCTGTAGCACCCCTCCAGCTAGGATGGAGTCCATCACTCCTCAGCAGGCCAGGCTTGGTCCTGTAACACCCCTCCAGCTAGGATGGAGTCCGTCACTCCTCAGCAGGCCAGGCTTGGTCCTGTAGCACCCCTCCAGCTAGGATGGAGTCCATCACTCCTCAGCAGGCCAGGCTTGGTCCTGTAGCACCCCTCCAGCTAGGATGGAGTCCATCACTCCTCAGCAGGCCAGGCTTGGTCCTGTAGCACCCCTCCAGCTAGGATGGAGTCCATCACTCCTCAGCAGGCCAGGCTTGGTCCTGTAGCACCCCTCCAGCTAGGATGGAGTCCGTCACTCCTCAGCAGGCCAGGCTTGGTCCTGTAACACCCCTCCAGCTAGGATGGAGTCCATCACTCCTCAGCAGGCCAGGCTTGGTCCTGTAGCACCCCTCCAGCTAGGATGGAGTCCGTCACTCCTCAGCAGGCCAGGCTTGGTCCTGTAGCACCCCTCCAGCTAGGATGGAGTCCATCACTCCTCAGCAGGCCAGGCTTGGTCCTGTAGCACCCCTCCAGCTAGGATGGAGTCCATCACTCCTCAGCAGGCCAGGCTTGGTCCTGTAACACCCCTCCAGCTAGGATGGAGTCCATCACTCCTCAGCAGGCCAGGCTTGGTCCTGTAACACCCCTCCAGCTAGGATGGAGTCCGTCACTCCTCAGCAGGCCAGGCTTGGTCCTGTAACACCCCTCCAGCTAGGATGGAGTCCGTCACTCCTCAGCAGGCCAGGCTTGGTCCTGTAGCACCCCTCCAGCTAGGATGGAGTCCATCACTCCTCAGGAGGCCAGGCTTGGTCCTGTTTGTGGGTGAGTCCCAGAAAGAGGGCCAATTATCTACAAATTCTATCTTTTGGGCGGGGCAGAAAACAGTTTCCAACCTGAGATTTGAAACACTCTCACTAAATGGGAGGAGGCCAGAGACAATTACTCGATGCCGCCACATCTTTATAGCTAAGTTACACGCTGAAGTTATGTTGCTCTTGGTGACCTGACTGTTTCATCCTAACATCGTTGGTGCCGACGTGGATAACAATATCCCTATACTCTCTACACTCACCAGTTTTAGCCTCACCCAGCACCCTCTTCAGATTAGCCTTTATGTCGGTATCCCTGCCCCCTGGTAAACAGTGTATGATCACTTGATGATTCTTTTTAAGTCTAATATTGTGGGTAATGGATTCACCAATGACTAGGGTTTTCAATTTGTCAGAGCTAATGGTGGGAAGCTTTGGCGGCTCAGACCCCGTAACGGAAAGACCTGAGAAGGCTCTGCCTCTGACTTAGTGGGGAAAACCGGTTGAACGTTTCTATTGGTTGAATGAGTGACACCGTTTGAGCATGCCTTCTTTCCAGAAGCCGTGAGAAAACTGTCCCGCTGCGGGGAATGTGCAGGTGGATTTATACTACTATTTGTACTTACTGGTGACACAGACGCTGTTTCATCCTTTCCTACACTTAAATTGCCCTTGCCCTAACGATTGCATCTGAAGCTGGGCTTGCAACTCGGCTATCCTCATGATAAGGCAATAGTTCTCCTGCATATTAAGTACAGCGACTGAAGGCATAATGACTGGTGGATCCTGTAGGTCCATGTCCAGATGAAGAGTTCGGGGTGTAAAAGTTGAATGAAAAAAGTTGAGTGAGGAGAAAACTAAGATATTGGTAAATGTGTTAAATACAGAATTAGATTAAGCTGCTATTAAAAGTAAAACATTAGGGAGTGAGAGAGCAGAGCATGTGAGCGGAGTTGAGCGGTTGTAAACCCAGCTCATCGGTCACGGAGGCGCTCCATGTCCTTTCCTACGCTAAAAACCGCTATGCGCTCCAAATTCCCTCCATTCGTTAAAATCACAATTTAACCAACACCCATCTATTTGTGTGACTACCTGGACCTACCAACTGGATTTCAAATACTGAAACCAAACCATTGTCATGACTTCGGCCGGGGCTGCCTCCCCTCCTTGTTCGGGCAGGCTTCGGCGTTCGTCGTCACCGGAGTACTAACCACTGCCGCCCCAATCATCATCACAATTAGTCTTGTCTCTGCCCACGTTCACCTCCAGCGCGCAGTGCGTCGTCAGAAGGCCAACGCTGACCGTCACCGCAGTGAGGACCCGGTCTTCGTACCGGGTGATCGGGTCTGGCTCTTGACCTGGAATCTGCCCCTCCGCCTGCCCTGCCGGAAGCTGAGCCCGCGGTTTGTGGGGCCGTTCAAAGTCCTGAGGAGAATCAACGAGGTTACGTATAGGTTGTTACTTCCCCCTGATTACCGTATTAACTCCTTGTTTCATGTGTCTCTCCTCAGGCCGGTGGTGTTTGGTCCACTCCAGGAGTCTGAGGTGCGGGAGGTTCCTCCACCTCCTCTGGACATCGAAGGGGCCCTGGCGTACTCTGTCCATGCCATCCTGGATTCGAGGCATCGGGTGGGGGGCCTTCAGTACCTTGTGGAGTGGGAGGGGTACGGTCCGGAGGAACGGTGCTGGTTCCCGGTGAGGGATTACCTCGATCCCTCCCTGTTGCAGGATTTCCACCGTCGCCATCTGGCTAGCCCTGCTCCGCGTCCTCCTGGCCGTCCCCGAGGCCGGGGTCGGCGCGCTGCTGGAACTGCGCGTCAAGGGGGAGTACTCTCACAACTTCGGCCGAGGCTGCCTCCCCTCCTTGTTCGGGCAGGCTTCGGCGTTCGTCGTCACCAGCTTACTAACCACTGCCGCCCCAATCATCATCACAATTGTCTTGTCTTGTCAATCACACACACCTGGTTCCTATCCCCTAATTAGTCTGTGTATAAGTGTTCCCTCTGCCCCCCACATACAGGCTGTGACTTATTTAAAATTAAATACAAATTAAACAAAAAATGAATTCATTTTTTAGAATTCATTTTTAGAAACACGAGTTTGTCCAGTCTGTGGCTTCAGGCTGATGCGATGGTGCCTCCCTTGCAGAGCCACTGGGGTAGGCCTAAAGGTTTTTAGGCAAAATAACCCAATGAGAACAGAAAGCTCCTTGAACGTGGGAATATGCCAGGCCTATTGGGACAAAATCAATGATGGCCCATTGTATAGATAATAGAACGAAAATGAACGAATCACTTAAGAGATCTGATTTTTTAGTTTATAAATACTTTGCTACAATGACACACTTAGTTATCTACCCACCTCGTTCCTTTCTCTTAGCATGTCCACGTAGTACACCATCATGCTTTCAGGATACGTGTCTTTTCGGATTCCACAGTGATTCTTTAGTTGTGGACACCACATCACCACACTCCCTCTCTTGCTCTTGGTCCTCATCTTTATAAGTCACCTTGATTTAGCACCTGTGTGTTTTATCCATTTTCTTTATGAAAATACTTAGCGAACTCCGTGACAGCAGCTAAAGCAAGGGGCTATTATCAGCACACAAGTAGACTACAAAAGCATGCTGGGACGGGCTCATGGAGGGAGCGCTACTGGGGCTCTGCGAGATTCGCTCCATGCTCCGGTCAAATTGGGCTCTGCTCTGCTCTTTCTCCACTCCAGCTCCTCTCACTCTGGCAGGGTTAGGGTTAAGTAGCCAAGTAGCCACAAGAGACAACGTGGTAGTCAGGTTCAGAGCGTAGTAGGATTAGATCGTAGTCTTATATTAACACTTTGCCTGTTTTGATGGCTCGGCGGAGGTCGTAGCGGGATTTCTTATAAACGACCGGATTTCGTGACCCGCTCCTTGAAAGTGGCAGCTCTGGCCTTTAGCTCGGTGCGGCTGTTGCCTGTAATCCATGGCTTCTGGTTGGGATACGTTACAGTTCCTACGGTCTCTGTGGGGAAGACATCGTCGATGCCTTCAGAAAGTATTCACACACCTCAACTTTTTCTTCATTTTGTTGTGTTACAAAGTGGGATTAAATTGTATTTAATTGTCTTTTTTCTTTCTTTTTTTATCTACACAAAATACCCTGTGATGTCAAAGTGGAAGAAAAAGTCTAACATTTGTAAAAAAAATTATATATATGAAAAAAAGCACTAATATATCTTCATTAGATAAGTAGTCAACCCACTCAGTCAATAAATGTAAGAATTACTTTTGGCAGCGGTTACAGCTGTGAGTCTTTCTGGGTAAGTCTCTAAGAGCTTTCCACTCCTGGATTGTGCATCATTTGCCCATTTATTATTTTCTAAATTCTTCAAGCTCTGTCACATTTGTTGTTGATCATTACTAGACAACCATTTTCAGGTCTTGCCATAGATTTTTAAGCAGATTTAAGCACCACAAAACTGTAACTCAGCCACTCAGGAAACATTCACTGTCTTCTTGGTAAGCAACTCCAGTGTAGATTTGGCCTTGTGTTTTAGGTTATTGTCCTGCTGAAAGGTGAATTAACCGACTGAACCAGGTTTTCCAATACCATTTTTCCTGTGCTTAGCTCCATTCCGTAAATTGTGGTGGACAGACAGTGGCTATGTGACCCAATCAATGGAAGCAATACTGCTGTTGTGTCAATCCCAGATAGAGACAGTACTCTCTGTACAGGACCAGCGGCCCAAAATGCACCCTACAGTCGTGGTCAAAGGTTTTGAGAATGACACAAGTATTGGTCTTCACAAAGTTCGCTGCTTCAGTGGTATGAGATATTTATGTCAGATGGTATACTGAAGTATAATTACAAACATTCCATAAGTGTCAAAGGCTTTTATTGACAATTACATTAAGTTTATGCAAAGAGTCAATATTTGCAGTGTTGACCCTTCTTTTTCAAGACCTCTGCAATCCGCCCTGGCATGCTGTCAATTAACTTCTGGGCCACATCCTGACTGATGGCAGCCCATTCTTGCATAATCAATGCTTGGAGTTTGTCCGAATTTGTGGGTTTTTGTTTGTCCACCCGTCTCTTGAGGATCGACCACAAGTTCTCAATGGGATTAAGGTCTGGGGAGTTTCCTGGCCATGGACCCAACATTTCAATGTTTTTTCCCAGAGCCACTTAGTTATCACTTTTGCCTTATGGCAAGGTGCTCCATCATGCTGGAAAAGGCATTGGTCGTCACCAAACTGTTCTTGGATGGTTGGGAGAAGTTGCTCTCGGAGGATGTGTTGGTACCATTCTTTATTCATGGCTGTGTTCTTAGGCAAAATTGTGAGTGAGCCCACTCCCTTGGCTGAGAAGCAACCCCACACATGAATGGTCTCAGGATGCTTTACTGTTGGCATGACACAGGACAGATGGCAGCGCTCACCTTGTCTTCTCCGGACAAGTCGGCGTCACCGTTGATCCTCTCCTGTTTGGGCTTCTTCCTTCGCTTTCTCCGCTATGCAATCCGGTTTCCGAGCTGGTCATGGGTGCACCTCAGCCGCGCTCAAGGTCCTAAACGATATTATAAACGCGATCGATAAAAGACAGTACTGTGCAGCCGTTTTCATCGACCTGGCCAAGGCTTTCGACTCTGTCAACCACCGCATTCTTATTGGCAGACTAAATAGCCTTGGTTTCTCTAATGACTGCCTCGCCTGGTTCACCAACTACTTCTCAGATAGAGTTCAATGTGTCAAATCGGAGGGCCTGTTGTCTGGACCTCTGGCCGTCTCTATGGGCGTGCCACAGGGTTCAATTCTCGGGCCGACTCTATTCTCTGTGTATATCAATGATGTCGCTCTTGCTGCTGGTGACGCTCGGATCCACCTCTATGCGGACGACACCATTTTGTATACATCTGGCCCTTCATTGGACACTGTGTTAACAAACCTCCAAACGAGCTTCAATTCCATACAACACTCCTTCCGTAGCCTCCAACTGCTCTTAAACACTAGTAAAACTAAATGCATGCTCTTCAACCGAACGCTGCTTGCAACCGCCCACCCGACTAGAATCACTACTCTCGGCGGGTCTGACCTAGAGTATGTGGACAACTACAAATACCTAGGTGTCTGGTTAGACTGTAAACTCTCCTTCCAGACTCACATTAAGCATCTCCAATCAAAAGTTAGATCTAGAATCGGCTTCCTATTTCGCAACAAAGCCTCCTTCACTCATGCTGCCAAACATGCCTCGTAAAACTGACTATCCTACTGATCCTTGACTTCGGCGATGTCATTTACAAAATAGCCTCCAACACCCTACTCAGCAAATTGGATGTAGTCTATCACAGTGCCATCCGTTTTGTCACCAAAGCCCCATATACTACCCACCATTGTGACCTGTACGCTCTTGTTGGCTGGCCCTCACTACATATTCGTCGCCAAACCCACTGGCTCCAGGTCATCTATAAATCACTGCTAGGCAAATCCCTGTCTTATCTTAGCTCACTGGTCACCATAGCAACACCCACCCGTAGTCTGCACTCCAGCAGGTATATCTCACTGGTCATCCCCAAAGCCAACACCTCCTTTGGCCGCCATTCCTTCCAGTTCTCTGCTGCCAATGACTGGAACGAACTGCAAAAATCTCTGAAATCAGTTGTCAGAGCACCTTACCGATCACTGTACCTGTACACAGCCCATCTGAAAATAGCCCGCCCAACTACCTCATCCCTATATTGTTATTTATTTTGCTCATTTGCACCCCAGTATCTCTATTTGCACATCATCTCTTGCACATCTATCATTCCAGTATTATACTAAATTGTAACTATTTTGCACTATGGCCTATTTATTGCCTTACCTCCATAACTTACTACATTTGCACCCACTGTATATATATTGTCTGTTGTATTTTATGACTTTATGTTTTGTTTACCCCATATGTAACTCTGTGTTGTTGTTTTTATCGCACTGCTTTGCTTTATCTTGGCCAGATCGCAGTTGTAAATGAGAACTTGTTCTCAACTGGCTTACCTGGTTAAATAAAGGTGAGATAAATAATAATAATTGCAATTCATCTGATTCCTCTTCATGACATTCTGGAGTATATGCAAATTGCCATAATCAAAACTGAGGCAGCAGACTTTGTGAAAATTAGTATTTGTGTCATTCTCAAAACTTTTGACCACGACTGTATTTCCTACATAGTGCACTGCTGTAGTTTTGACCAGAGCCCATAGAGGGAGTAGGGTGCTGTAGTTTTGACCAGAGCCCATAGAGGGAGTAGGGTGCTGTAGTTTTGACCAGAGCCCATAGAGGGAGTAGGGTGCTGTAGTTTTGACCAGAGCCCATAGAGGGAGTAGGGAGGCATTTGGGATGCAGTCTTTACACTAAAGGGATCTTAGTACATCTCAGGACACTGGATTCAGACATGTTTCACGTTGTAATGTAGACAGCAGTCCCAAATGGCACCCTATTCCAGACCCATTCTGAACAGGTGAAGGTGAGGTGGATAACACCAGCATCTGATGTTTACTGTTTCCCAAATGGCACCCTATTCCTTATGTAGTGCACTACTATTGACCCTATTCCCTATGTAGTGCACTACTATTGACCCTATTCCCTATGTAGTGCACTATTTTTGACCCTATTCCCTATGTAGTGCACTACTTTTGACCAGGATGATCTTCTGAGAGCTCACTATATCTTTATGATCTTGTTATATTACAATGTACTGGTCTAGTGACTAAGGGTCAAGATTCCCGAGCTAAAACAGACAATGACCTTCGGTGACACTAACAATTCCAGAAATGATCCTGTTTACACTTTACACAACAAGGTCCATGTTGTAGTAAATGACCAGCAAGGTAAATGACTCCACTAAGGGGCTATTGTGTGGGAAAACACTGTACCCATCTGTGTGCCATAACAATGTGGACCCAGAAACCTGAAGAAGAAGAGTGCCTGCTTGTTAGGTTGAATTATGCATCAACCACAGTAATGGAAAAACTGTTGACCACTTTGGTGATGAAAACACCAGCAAGGTGAACCTGAGGATGAGAGAGAGAGAACTACCATTGAAAGAAGCAGTGGGCATAATTTGATTTGGGTTCTTCTAATTTGACATGGGTTCTTGTTTAAAATCAACAGGAAAATAATGTATTATTGTTATATAGTCAGGGCAATCTATCTACTATATACGGGGTCTGCGTGTGTTCCGTGTGTGGCTCCAGCACTGTGCATGCTTCTATACAGTGGGGTGCGCTGGAATAGCAGAGCGAACATAACTGCTAGAGAGAGAGAAGAGAAGTGAAGAGAAGAGAAGAGAAGAGAGAGAGAGAAGTCCACAGGGGGGAGAGAGAGAGAGAGGGAGAGAGAGAGAGAGAGAGAGAGAGAGAGAGAGAGAGAGAGAGAGAGAGAGAGAGAGAGAGAGAGAGAGAGAGAGAGAGTGTGAGAGTGTAGTCCACAGGAGAGAGAGAGACAGAGAGAGAGAGAGAGAGACAGAGAGAGAGAGAGAGCAATATGTGCGCTTCACTTCACTCTGCTCCGCTCTCTGCTAAGGAGGAGCTTCAGGATTTTCACTTGTTCCGTACAACATTTCATTTGAAGACCCGTTTACCAAGGAGCTATAGCCAACCACTAAGGGGGTAAGGGTGAGTATTTGAATGGGTGGATAGGTTACTGAAGATTCACCTGTACATTTAATATGGAACTGATTTGGAGCATGCATTGACATTATTAAAAATGACTTGATTGTCCGGTTCATAATGTGATGATCAAAGTGTGACGGTATATATCATGGGTAATATTTTAATGTGATGATCGAAGTGTGACGGTATATATCATGGGTAATATTTTAATGTGATGATCGAAGTGTGACGGTATATATCATGGGTAATATTTTAATGTGATGATCGAAGTGTGACGGTATATATCATGGGTAATATTTTAATGTGATGATCGAAGTGTGACGGTATATATCATGGGTAATATTTTAATGTGATGATCGAAGTGTGACGGTATATATCATGGGTAATATTTTAATGTGATGATCGAAGTGTGACGGTATATATCATGGGTAATATTTTAATGTGATGATCGAAGTGTGACGGTATATATCATGGGTAATATTTTAATGTGATGATCGAAGTGCGACGGTATATATCATGGGTAATATTTTAATGTGATGATCGAAGTGTGACGGTATATATCACGGGTCATATTTTAATGTGATGATCGAAGTGCGACGGTATATATCACGGGTCATATTTTATGGATCAAAAATTCCATCTGTAGCTTAACACACACACTTTGATCATCTCCTATTTCAGTGATACAGCGTGATGGATTCTGATTAAATGCATTAGCACTGCCTTTGGTAAATATAGGCTACTGAGACATAATCAAATAACATCCATATAGCCTAAACCCAACACACAGTAAGCGTCGTCATTAGATTTTGAATAGGGATTTACGATGGTGAGTTTACTTTAGTGTCGTATATAAATCATGAGATTTATATATCAATAGTAAAAGTCTACAGCATACAATGCAGTAGTTGTTTTTTGTGTGGGTTCATGGCAGGTTACAGCTTACTGGAGTCAAATGCCTGCTCTTTACAAAGCCCTGGAGACAATCACTAAGCACCTAGTACTTCTGATAAACAGCACCTGTTTTCTATCCTTCTGTCTGTCTGTCTGTCTGTCTGTCTGTCTGTCTGTCTGTCTGTCTGTCTGTCTGTCTGTCTGTCTGTCTGTCTGTCTGTCTGTCTGTCTGTCTGTCTGTCTGTCTGTCTGTCTGTCTGTCTGTCTGTCTGTCTGTCTGTCTGTCTGTCTGTCTGTCTGTCTGTCTGTCTGTCTGCTATCACCATATGTCTGCTGACAGCGACACATTGACACAGAGTGATTAGAGCTGAGAACGAAGGAAGGTTGTTTTATAACGCTAAGTGTAGGAAGGCAGTTGTTATAGTCCCAATCTCAGTACAGCCTGATAATAAACACAAACCCACGAACCCAGATAGATGTATTCATCGACAAGCCTTATTTATGTGACCCAGACACATGCAGTATGCTTCTGCTTTCATAGTTCAGTCTGAATTCCTTCTGGCCTTCCATTTGTATCTGTGTTAGGATGAGGTGCTGGGAGGGTTGGAGATGGGGCTAGGAGGGATGAGGTGCTGGGAGGGTTGGAGATGGGGCTAGGAGGGATGAGGTGCTGGGAGGGTTGGAGATGGGGCTAGGAGGGATGAGGTGCTGGGAGGGTTGGAGATGGGGCTAGGAGGGATGAGGTGCTGGGAGGGTTGGAGATGGGGCTAGGAGGGATGAGGTGCTGGGAGGGTTGGAGATGGGGCTAGGAGGGATGAGGTGCTGGGAGGGTTGGAGATGGGGCTAGGAGGGATGAGGTGCTGGGAGGGTTGGAGATGGGGCTAGGAGGGATGAGGTGCAGGGAGGGTTGGAGATGGGGCTAGGAGGGATGAGGTGCTGGGAGGGTTGGAGGCTGAGAGGGATGAGGTGCTGGGAGGGTTGGAGATGGGGCTAGGAGGGATGAGGTGCTGGGAGGGTTGGAGATGGGGCTAGGAGGGATGAGGTGCTGGGAGGGTTGGAGATGGGGCTAGGAGGGATGAGGTGCAGGGAGGGTTGGAGATGGGGCTAGGAGGGATGAGGTGCAGGGAGGGTTGGAGATGGGGCTAGGAGGGATGAGGTGCAGGGAGGGTTGGAGATGGGGCTAGGAGGGATGAGGTGCTGGGAGGGTTGGAGATGGGGCTAGGAGGGATGAGGTGCTGGGAGGGTTTGAGATGGGGCTAGGAGGCGATGAGGTGCTGGGAGGGTTGGAGATGGGGCTAGGAGGGATGAGGTGCTGGGAGGGTTGGAGATGGGGCTAGGAGGGATGAGGTGCTGGGAGGGTTGGAGATGGGGCTAGGAGGGATGAGGTGCTGGGAGGGTTGGAGGCTGAGAGGGATGAGGTGCTGGGAGGGCAGATAAGTTAGCTCACACCTACAGATAATATATAATCTCACCCCTACATATAATAGATATGGTATTATCAGATAATAGATCATATCAATTAACAGATCATATCAGATAACAGATCATATCAGATAACAGATCATATCAGATAACAGATCATATCAGATAATAGATCATATCAGATAACAGATCACATCAGATAATAGATCATATCAGATAACAGATCATATCAGATAATAGATCATATCAGATAACAGATCATATCAGATAATAGATCATATCAGATAACAGATCATATCAGATAATAGATCATATCTAAAGTAGTGCACTGTATGCGGAATAGGGTACCATTTGGGACTCAACCTTCCTGGATTGTTTTTGAGCCAGTAATGATTCTGTTTTTCCTCAAGCTCACGGTCCAAGAACACCCTCAAATTTGCACAAAATGTAAAGTGTACATTTTCATTTGACATCATCACCTATTGCGCAAGCTAGCTGGCAGGAGGAGGGTGAGTGCACTATCCTGACAGTCTGAATCCTGTATGATCCAGAGCAGCATGCGTGTGGTGTGCACTGAATTTAAATTAATAGATGCTATTTAGCGACCATCTACAGAGTTTTTCTTGTGCAAATAATCAAGGTGCTTTCTTCACACTGTGTTTGTGCGTTCCAAATGGCACCCTATCCCCTATATAGTGCATCGATTTTGACCAGAGACCGTATTTAGGGGATAAGGTGCAATTGGGATACAACCTGGGTTCGGCTTAAAGTTACTTTGAAGTGCACAACTGTTTTAGATTGGAAATGTAATCCCAGCCCCCGTCCCTAGTTAAATAAAAGTTCAATAAAAAATACAATAATTAACTCCTCTCCTGGCTAATTTAGTGCTGATCAAGGGGAGGTGTGAAAGTTCTAAAATAGCACCCTACTTGGGCTTGAAAGTAGTGCACTATATAGGGATTAGGGTGTCATTTGGGCTTTCAAAATATCAGTAACTTTCCTAGAATTCCCAGGTTTTCCAGAAATGGGAGTATTCTGGATTTCATGCTTACTCCCTTCTGATTCCGGGGAATCAAGAATCTTCCAAACTAACCAAGATTTCTGGACCTGGGAATTTTGGGAAAGTTACCGGAGGAATTTTGCAGCCCTAGTGTCATTTCAGTGTCCTGGTTTTGTGGTGGAGACACAGGACACAGAAACAGTAAACAGTGTCCTGGTTTTGTGGTGGAGGCACAGGACACAGAAACAATAACAGTGTCCTGGTTTTGTGGTGGAGGCACAGGACACAGAAACAGTAAACAGTGTCCTGGTTTTGTGGTGGAGGCACAGGACACAGAAACAGTAAACAGTGTCCTGGTTTTGTGGTGGAGGCACAGGACACAGAAACAGTAAACAGTGTCCTGGTTTTGTGGTGGAGGCACAGGACACAGAAACAGTAAACAGTGTCCTGGTTTTGTGGTGGAGGCACAGGACACAGAAACAATAACAGTGTCCTCCATGCAGCTGTAAAAAAAGTATTTAGTCAGCCACCAATTGTGCAAGTTCTCCCACTTAAAAAGATGAGAGAGGCCTGTAATTTTCATCATAGGTACACGTCAACTATGACAGACAAAATGAGATTTTTTTTTCCTGAAAATCACATTGTAGGATTTTTTATGAATTTATTTGCAAATTATGGTGGAAAATAAGTATTTGGTCAATAACAAAAGTTTCTCAATACTTTGTTATATACCCTTTGTTGGCAATGACACAGGTCAAACGTTTTCTGTAAGTCTTCACAAGGTTTTCACACACTGTTGCTGGTATTTTGGTCCATTCCTCCATGCAGATCTCCTCTAGAGCAGTGATGTTTTGGGGCTGTCACTGGGCAACACGGACTTTCAACTCCCTCCTCATGCTGAAAGACCCAGCCACGTTTCATCTTCAATGCCCTTGCTGATGGAAGGAGGTTTTCACTCAAAATCTCACGATACATGGCCCCATTCATTCTTTCCTTTACACGGACCAGTCGTCCTGGTCCCTTTGCAGAAAAACAGCCCCAAAGCATGATGTTTCCACCCCCATGCTTCACAGTAGGTATGGTGTTCTTTGGATGCAACTCAGCATTCTTTGTCCTCCAAACACGACGAGTTGAGTTTTTACCAAAAAGTTCTATTTTGGTTTCATCTGACCATATGACATTATCCCAATCCTCTTCTGGATCATCCAAATGCACTCTAGCAAACTTCAGACGGGCCTGGACATGTACTGGCTTAAGCAGGGGGACACGTCTGGCACTGCAGGATTTCAGTCCCTGGCGGCGTAGTGTGTTACTGATGGTAGGCTTTGTTACTTTGGTCCCAGCTCTCTGCAGGTCATTCACTAGGTCCCCCCGTGTGGTTCTGGGATTTTTGCTCACCGTTCTTGTGATCATTTTGACCCCACGGGGTGAGATCTTGCCCCGTGGAGCCCCAGATCGAGGGAGATTATCAGTGGTCTTGTATGTCTTCCATTTCCTAATAATTGCTCCCACAGTTGATTTCTTCAAACCAAGCTGCTTACCTATTGCAGATTCAGTCTTCCCAGCCTGGTGCAGGTCTACAATTTTGTTTCTGGTGTCCTTTGACAGCTCTTTGGTCTTGGCCATAGTGGAGTTTGGAGTGTGACTGTTTGAGGTTGTGGACAGGTGTCTTTTATACTGATAACAAGTTCAAACAGGTGCCATTAATACAGGTAACGAGTGGAGGACAGAGGAGCCTCTTAAAGAAGAAGTTACAGGTCTGTGAGAGCCAGAAATCTTGCTTGTTTGTAGGTGACCAAATACTTATTTTCCACCATCATTTGCAAATAAATTCATTAAAAATCCTACAATGTGATTTTCTGGATTTTTTTTCTCAATTTGTCTGTCATAGTTGACGTGTACCTATGATGAAAATTACAGGCCTCTCTCATCTTTTTAAGTGGGAGAACTTGCACAATTGGTGGCTGACTAAATACTTTTCCCCCACTGTATCTCTCTCCTCTAGCCCTCTTCTATAAACACACAGTAAGGAAGGATAGAAGAGATGCCTACTGATCATGAATTATATAGACTTCCACAAATTACAACCTAGAAACAACAGCACAATATTGGAGAGAGAGAGAGAGAGAGAGAGAGAGAGAGAGAGAGAGAGAGAGAGAGAGAGAGGTTGTATATCAGGGTATATATTGAGAAGCCAGGGTTATCTAGGAACCTCCCTAAGTTATCTGTATCCTCCTCCAGGGTTATCTAGGAACCTCCCTAAGTTATCTGTATCCTCCTCCAGGGTTATCTAGGAACCCCCCTAAGTTATCTGTATCCTCCTCCAGGGTTATCTAGGAACCCCCCTAAGTTATCTGTATCCTCCTCCAGGGTTATCTAGGAACCCCCCTAAATTATCTGTATCCTCCTCCAGGGTTATCTAGGAACCCCCCTAAGTTATCTGTATCCTCCTCCAGGGTTATCTAGGAACCCCCCTAAGTTATCTGTATCCTCCTCCAGGGTTATCTAGGAACCCCCCTAAGTTATCTATATCCTCCTCCAGGGTTATCTAGGAACCTCCCTAAGTTATATGTATCCTCCTCCAGGGTTATCTAGGAACCTCCCTAAGTTATCTGTATCCTCCTCCAGGGTTATCTAGGAACCTCCCTAAGTTATCTGTATCCTCCTCCAGGGTTATCTAGGAACCTCCCTAAGTTATCTGTATCCTCCTCCAGGGTTATCTAGGAACCTCCCTAAGTTATCTGTAGCCTCCTCCAGGGTTATCTAGGAACCCCCCTAAGTTATCTGCATCCTCCTCCAGGGTTATCTAGGAACCCCCCTAAGTTATCTGTATCCTCCTCCAGGGTTATCTAGGAACCTCCCTAAGTTATCTGTATCCTCCTCCAGGGTTATCTAGGAACCTCCCTAAGTTATCTGTATCCTCCTCCAGGGTTATCTAGGAACCTCCCTAAGTTATCTGTATCCTCCTCCAGGGTTATCTAGGAACCCTCCCTAAGTTATCTGTATCCTCCTCCAGGGTTATCTAGGAACCCCCCTAATTATCTGTATCCTCCTCCAGGGTTATCTAGGAACCTCCCTAAGTTATCTGTATCCTCCTCCAGGGTTATCTAGGAACCCCCTAAATTATCTGTGTCCTCCTCCAGGGTTATCTAGGAACCTCCCTAAGTTATCTGTATCCTCCTCCAGGGTTATCTAGGAACCCCCTAAGTTATCTGTATCCTCCTCCGTGGTTATCTAGGAACCTCCCTAAGTTATCTGTATCCTCCTCCAGGGTTATCTAGGAACCTCCCTAAGTTATCTGTATCCTCCTCCAGGGTTATCTAGGAACCCCCCTAAGTTATCTGTATCCTCCTCCAGGGTTATCTAGGAACCCCCCTAAGTTATCTGTATCCTCCTCCAGGGTTATCTAGGAACCCCCTTAAGTTATCTGTATCCTCCTCCAGGGTTATCTAGGAACCCCCCTAAGTTATCTGTATCCTCCTCCAGGGTTATCTAGGAACCCCCCTAAGTTATCTGTATCCTCCTCCAGGGTTATCTAGGAACCTCCCTAAGTTATCTGTATCCTCCTCCAGGGTTATCTAGGAACCTCCCTAAGTTATCTGTAGCCTCCTCCAGGGTTATCTAGGAACCCCCCTAAGTTATCTGTATCCTCCTCCAGGGTTATCTAGGAACCTCCCTAAGTTATCTGTATCCTCCTCCAGGGTTATCTAGGAACCTCCCTAAGTTATCTGTATCCTCCTCCAGGGTTATCTAGGAACCCCCCTAAGTTATCTGTATCCTCCTACAGGGTTATCTAGGAACCTCCCTAAGTTATCTGTATCCTCCTCCAGTGTTATCTAGGAACCCCCCTAAGTTATCTGTATCCTCCTCCAGGGTTATCTAGGAACCTCCCTAAGTTATCTGTAGCCTCCTCCAGGGTTATCTAGGAACCCCCCTAAGTTATCTGTATCCTCCTCCAGGGTTATCTAGGAACCCCCCTAAGTTATCTGTATCCTCCTCCAGGGTTATCTAGGAACCTCCCTAAGTTATCTGTATCCTCCTCCAGGGTTATCTAGGAACCCCCTAAGTTATCTGTATCCTCCTCCAGGGTTATCTAGGAACCTCGCTAAGTTATCTGTATCCTCCTCCAGGGTTATCTAGGAACCCCCCTAAGTTATCTGTATCCTCCTCCAGGGTTATCTAGGAACCCCCTTAAGTTATCTGTATCCTCCTCCAGGGTTATCTAGGAACCCCCCTAAATTATCTGTATCCTCCTACAGGGTATCTAGGAACCTCCCTAAGTTATCTGTATCCTCCTCCAGGGTTATCTAGGAACCTCCCTAAGTTATCTGTATCCTCCTCCGGGGTTATCTAGGAACCTCCCTAAGTTATCTGTATCCTCCTCCAGGGTTATCTAGGAACCTCCCTAAGTTATCTGTATCCTCCTCCAGGGTTATCTAGGAACCCCCCTAAGTTATCTGTATCCTCCTCCGGGTTATCTAGGAACCCCCCTAAGTTATCTGTATCCTCCTCCAGGGTTATCTAGGAACCCCCTAAGTTATCTGTATCCTCCTCCGGGTTATCTAGGAACCCCCCTAAGTTATCTGTATCCTCCTCCAGGGTTATCTAGGAACCTCCCTAAGTTATCTGTATCCTCCTCCAGGGTTATCTAGGAACCTCCCTAAGTTATCTGTATCCTCCTCCAGGGTTATCTAGGAACCTCCCTAAGTTATCTGTATCCTCCTCCAGGGTTATCTAGGAACCCCCCTAAGTTATCTGTATCCTCCTCCAGGGTTATCTAGGAACCCCCTAAGTTATCTGTATCCTCCTCCAGGGTTATCTAGGAACCCCCCTAAGTTATCTGTATCCTCCTCCAGGGTTATCTAGGAACCCCCCTAAGTTATCTGTATCCTCCTCCAGGGTTATCTAGGAACCCCCCTAAGTTATCTGTATCCTCCTCCAGGGTTATCTAGGAACCTCCCTAAGTTATCTGTATCCTCCTCCAGGGTTATCTAGGAACCCCCCTAAGTTATCTGTATCCTCCTCCAGGGTTATCTAGGAACCTCCCTAAGTTATCTGTATCCTCCTCCAGGGTTATCTAGGAACCTCCCTAAGTTATCTGTATCCTCCTCCAGGGTTATCTAGGAACCTCCCTAAGTTATCTGTATCCTCCTCCAGGGTTATCTAGGAACCCCCCTAAGTTATCTGTATCCTCCTCCAGGGTTATCTAGGAACCCCCTAAGTTATCTGTATCCTCCTCCAGGGTTATCTAGGAACCCCCTAAGTTATCTGTATCCTCCTCCAGGGTTATCTAGGAACCCCCCTAAGTTATCTGTATCCTCCTCCAGGGTTATCTAGGAACCTCCCTAAGTTATCTGTATCCTCCTCCAGGGTTATCTAGGAACCTCCCTAAGTTATCTGTATCCTCCTCCAGGGTTATCTAGGAACCTCCCTAAGTTATCTGTATCCTCCTCCAGGGTTATCTAGGAACCTCCCTAAGTTATCTTTATCCTCCTCCAGGGTTATCTAGGAACCCCCCTAAGTTATCTGTATCCTCCTCCAGGGTTATCTAGGAACCCCCCTAAGTTATCTGTATCCTCCTCCAGGGTTATCTAGGAACCCCCTAAGTTATCTGTATCCTCCTCCAGGGTTATCTAGGAACCCCCTAAGTTATCTGTATCCTCCTCCAGGGTTATCTAGGAACCCCCTAAGTTATCTGTATCCTCCTCCAGGGTTATCTAGGAACCCCCTAAGTTATCTGTATCCTCCTCCAGGGTTATCTAGGAACCCCCTAAGTTATCTGTATCCTCCTCCAGGGTTATCTAGGAACCCCCCTAAGTTATCTGTATCCTCCTCCAGGGTTATCTAGGAACCCCCCTAAGTTATCTGTATCCTCCTCCAGGGTTATCTAGGAACCTCCCTAAGTTATCTGTATCCTCCTCCAGGGTTATCTAGGAACCTCCCTAAGTTATCTGTATCCTCCTCCAGGGTTATCTAGGAACCCCCCTAAGTTATCTGTATCCTCCTCCAGGGTTATCTAGGAACCTCCCTAAGTTATCTGTATCCTCCTCCAGGGTTATCTAGGAACCCCCCTAAGTTATCTGTATCCTCCTCCAGGGTTATCTAGGAACCCCCCTAAGTTATCTGTATCCTCCTCCAGGGTTATCTAGGAACCTCCCTAAGTTATCTGTATCCTCCTCCAGGGTTATCTAGGAACCTCCCTAAGTTATCTGTATCCTCCTCCAGGGTTATCTAGGAACCCCCCTAAGTTATCTGTATCCTCCTCCAGGGTTATCTAGGAACCTCCCTAAGTTATCTGTATCCTCCTCCAGACTCAGAGAGCTAACAACCCATATTAGGCTCTTGTTTTACCCTGACCCCTGACCTCTGCGTTATCACTGAGAATGTTCCATCTGTTGTTTCTCCCACTGCAGGTATCTGGACTTCCCAGCTGACTGACCAGACCAGACAGTGTTGTCTTCCCTACCAGTAGACTGACCAGACCAGACAGTGTTGTCTTCCCTACCAGCTGACTGACCAGACCAGACAGTGTTGTCTTCCCTACCAGTAGACTGACCAGACCAGACAGTGTTGTCTTCCCTACCAGTAGACTGACCAGACCAGACAGTGTTGTCTTCCCTACCAGTAGACTGACCAGACCAGACAGTGCTCCCAGTGTATCTGGACTGGACCAGGGACTATTTGGCCTCAGTGACTGGACTCTGCAGTGTTACAATCAGTATTGGACTATATAGACTGTATTTGGACTGACTGACCAGCTCCAGTGATCCTCCCTCCCTCCCAGCAGACAACACGAGCCCCCTGGACCCCCCAGACCCCTCCAACAGCACGGCCGACCTAGCACCAGGCCTGCCAGTCCACATGGACACCAACTCCACCCACTGGCAGCAAGGCATCCTGGGGAACGACAGTCTCAACCTCCACTTCGACCGGCCGGGGTTCCACTCTGACATCACCAAGCATGTAGGAGTCCAGGCTGCTCTGATCACAGCGTACAGTCTGATCATCCTACTGGGCCTGGTAGGCAACGCCCTAGTCATCTACATGATCATCCACTTCCGGAACATGAGGACAGTCACCAACTTCTTCATAGCTAACCTGGCCCTGGCCGACCTGTTGGTGGATACGTTGTGTTTACCGTTCACACTGGTTTATACATTGCTCGACGAGTGGAAGTTTGGCGCGGTGCTGTGTCACATGGTCCCGTTCGCCCAGGCGCTGAGCGTGCATGTATCGATCCTGACGCTGACCGTCATCGCTCTGGAGCGCTACAGGTGTATCGTGTTTCACCTGGGCCAGCGCCTCACCTGGCGAAGCAGCCTGTTCATCATGGCTCTCACCTGGACGCTGTCCGCCATGCTGGCCGGCCCGCTCGCCATCTTCAGAGAGTACCGTCAGGAGGAGATCCCGTCCATCAACCTGAGCATCTCAGTCTGCTATGAGAAGTGGCCCCACGGCAGCAGCAGAGATGGAGTCATCTACAGCCTGTCTATGTTACTGCTGCAGTACGTGCTGCCACTATCCATCATCAGTTACGCCTACATCTGCATCTGGGTGAAGCTGAAGAACCACGTGAGTCCAGCGAGCCGCATCAACTCCGTCCAGCGCAGGAAGAAGACCACCAAGATGCTGGTTATGGTGGTCGTAGTCTTCGCCACATGCTGGCTGCCCTTCCACGTGTTTCAACTAGCCAGCGACCTAGACCTGGTGCTCAGCTTAAGACAATACAAGCTCATCTATACTCTCTTCCACATCATAGCCATGTGCTCCACCTTCGCCAACCCGCTCCTGTACGGCTGGATGAATAAGAACTACAGGAATGGGTTCCTCATGGTGTTCAGGTGTGAGGATAAACCAGACAGTATTCACCCTGAGGGATCCTTCAGGACCCGGTCCCTACGGAGGATGTCTCTGAACGGGAGGAACGGCGGACACCCTCCTACTGCCGTCTGATTGATTGCCTGAACTGCCATCTGATTGAGGCTGCTGTATGGAGTGATATTAGTACTAATAGAAAGGGAATCTGAGGCTGCTGTAAAAAATTTAATTAAAAAAATAAAAACATTGTCCGAGCCAAAATGGCCCATAGGGCAGGAGTTGATCTCCTGTTTCTGTAGAGTGAACCAGAACGGCCCATAAGTCGCTTTGGATAAAAGCGTCTGATATTATAATATATTGATATATAAGTACACCCCCTGGACAGAAAAATATACTGCTGTATGGAGTGATATTAGTGACAACAGAAAGGAAATCTGAATCGCTAGACTTATTATTATTAAAGCAGAACATCAATGATGATGACTAGGACCAGGAGTTTTTCCTGACCTCCCAACCGACCTGAGCAAGAAAAACTCTGGACCCTATAGTTACCAGACCGTATGGTATGACTAGGATAAACTCTGGACCGAGTGGCGCAGTGGTCTAAGGCACTGCATTGCAGTGCTAGCTGTGCCACTAGAGATCCTGGTTCGAATCCAGGCTCTGTCGTAGCCGGCCGCGACCGGGAGACCCATGGGGCGGTGCACAGTTGTCCAGGGTAGGGGAGGAAATGGCCGGCAGGGATGTAGCTCAGTTGGTAGAGCATGGCGTTTGCAACGCCAGGGTTGTGGGTTCGATTCCCACGGGGGCCAGTATGAATAAAAATAATAATGTATGCACTCACTAACTGTAAGTCGCTCTGGATAAGAGCGTCTGCTAAATGACTAAAATGTAAATGTATGACTAGGATAAACCATGGACCCTGTAGTTACAGTGGGGGAAAAAGTATTTAGTCAGCCACCAATTGTGCAAGTTCTCCCACTTAAAAAGATGAGAGAGGCCTGTAATTTTCATCATAGGTACACGTCAACTATGACAGACATATTGAGAATTAATTTCTCCAGAAAATCACATTGTAGGATTTTTAATGAATTTATTTGCAAATTATGGTGGAAAATAAGTATTTGGTCACCTACAAACAAGCAAGATTTCTGGCTCTCACAGACCTGTAACTTCTTCTTTAAGAGGCTCCTCTGTCCTCCACTCGTTACCTGTATTAATGGCACCTGTTTGAACTTGTTATCAGTATAAAAGACACCTGTCCACAACCTCAAACAGTCACACTCCAAACTCCACTATGGCCAAGACCAAAGAGCTGTCAAAGGACACCAGAAACAAAATTGTAGACCTGCACCAGGCTGGGAAGACTGCATCTGCAATAGGTAAGCAGCTTGGTTTGAAGAAATCAACTGTGGGAGCAATTATTAGGAAATGGAAGACATACAAGACCACTGATAATCTCCCTCGATCTGGGGCTCCACGCAAGATCTCACCCCGTGGGGTCAAAATGATCACAAGAACGGTGAGCAAAAATCCCTAGAACCACACGGGGGGGACCTAGTGAATGACCTGCAGAGAGCTGGGACCAAAGTAACAAAGCCTACCATCAGTAACACACTACGCAGCCAGGGACTCAAATCCTGCAGTGACAGACGTGTCCCCTTGCTTAAGCCAGTACATGTCCAGGCCCGTCTGAAGTTTGCTAGAGTGCATTTCGATGATCCAGAAGAGGATTGGGAGAATGTCATATGGTCAGATGAAACCAAAATAGAACTTTTTGGTAAAAACTCAACTCGTCGTGTTTGGAGGACAAAGAATGCTGAGTTGCATCCAAAGAACACCATACCTACTGTGAAGCATGGGGGTGGAAACATCATGCTTTGGGGCTGTTTTTCTGCAAAGGGACCAGGACGACTGCTCCGTGTAAAGGAAAGAATGAATGGGGCCATGTATCGTGAGATTTTGAGTGAAAACCTCCTTCCATCAGCAAGGGCATTGAAGATGAAACGTGGCTGGGTCTTTCAGCATGACAATGATCCCAAACACACCGCCCGGGCAACGAAGGAGTGGCTTCGTAAGAAGCATTTCAAGGTCCTGGAGTGGCCTAGCCAGTCTCCAGATCTCATCCCCATAGAAAATCTTTGGAGGGAGTTGAAAGTCCGTGTTGCCCAGCGACAGCCCCAAAACATCACTGCTCTAGAGGAGATCTGCATGGAGGAATGGGCCAAAATACCAGCAACAGTGTGTGAAAACCTTGTGAAGACTTACAGAAAACGTTTGACCTGTGTCATTGCCAACAAAGAGTATATAACAAAGTATTGAGAAACTTTTGTTATTGACCAAATACTTATTTTACACCATAATTTGCAAATAAATTCATAAAAAATCCTACAATGTGATTTTCTGGATTGTTTCCCCTCATTCTGTCTGTCATAGTTGACGTGCACCTATGATGAAAATTACAGGCCTCTCTCATCTTTTTAAGTGGGAGAACTTGCACAATTGGTGGCTGACTAAATACTTTTTTTCCCCACTGTACCTGACCGTGTGGAATGACTAGAAAAACTATGGGTCCTAGTTATATAGCCTTGGTCAGATCATGTGGTCTGGATCAGGAAAAACTCCTGGCCCTATTTGAGGATTAATATGAGACTTTATAAAGGACCTTAATAAGGTTGTGGTGAAACTGAACTGTCTGGCTTGAATGGCCTTACCTTGAATACCTGGCTTGTACCTTGAGATGAGAAGCCAGGTTAGGAGAAGGCATTGCACCTTGAGATGAGAAGCCAGGTTAGGAGAAGGCATTGCACCTTGAGATGAGAAGCCAGGTTAGGAGAAGGCATTGCACCTTGAGATGAGAAGCCAGGTTAGGAGAAGGCATTGCACCTTGAGATGAGAAGCCAGGTTAGGAGAAGGCATTGCATGTGTAACCGTTTTATGTGTCGCTGCTTCTTCTAACTGTCTATGGTACTTCTGAATAATGAACTACTCTTGTCCAGTGAATTCAAAGACGTGTTGATTGATCAAGCCGTTATCTTTGGTTGTTACAGGATGAGCAGAGAGAAGTCATTTACACGAATGGAAAAAAATAGACTTATCAGAGTCTGCGTCCAAAATAGCACCCTATTAACTATATAGTGCACTACTTTGACCAGAGCCTTATGTGCAAAAGTAGTGCACTATATAGAGAGTATGGTGTCATTTGGGAGATAGTCACTGTTCGCTAAGGGACACAAAGTACAGATGTTCACTCCCACTCTAGTTGGAGTGGATCGTTAAACAAACGAATGTAATTGGCAGCATAATGATGTTGATTTGCTATTCACTGTATCACTGTGTCTGCTTCCCAAACTACACCCTATTCCCTATGTAGTGGACTTTAGACCAGAGCCTGGTCATTAGCAGTGCACTATAAAGGGAATAGCGTGTCATTTGAGACAGCGCCAGTGTCAACACTCTAGAACATTCACAACAGGATGTAGCTCATATGTTGGCCAGCGTCGCAACCTTCAGCGTCGTTGGCCTCCAGCGTCGTGGGCCTCCAGCGTCGTGGGCCTCCAGCGTCGTGGGCCTCCAGCGTCGTGGGCCTCCAGCATCGTGGGCCTCCAGCATCGTGGGCCTCCAGCGTCGTGGGCCTCCAGCATCGTGGGCCTCCAGCATCGTGGGCCTCCAGCATCGTGGGCCTCCAGCATCGTGGGCCTCCAGCGTCGTGGGCCTCAAGCATCGTGGGCTTCTTGCATTGCAAACATTAAGAATTAATTGATATTATTTGAGTAAGTCATCAGGATACAACTAGGTCCTTCATTCATTGAACTCAGTGCTGTGCAGTATCCTCAGCTGGATGTACTGGGAATCTGGAATAATGAAGATCAGCGAACTATCTGTAGCACTAACAGTGCTGGGAGGAACAAGCACGCCAGTAGGACATCTGCAACAGATAAAGAGACATTCTGAGGTGGTTTGGTGGTCAAATGTAGTTGTCCTCTTGAACGTTGCTAGTCACATCAACTCTACAACATACACTACCAGTCAGAAGTTTGGACACACCTACTCATTCAAGGGTTTTTCTTTATTTTTAAAAAAAAAAATTACATTGTAGAATAATAGTGAAGACATCAAAACTATGAAATAACACATATGGAATCATGTAGTAACCAAAAAAGTGTTAAACAAATCAAAATATACTTTATATTTGAGATTCTTCAAAGTAGCCACCCTTTGCCTTGATGACAGCTTTGCACAATCTTGGCATTCTCTCAACCAGCTTCATGAGGTAGTCACCTGGAATGCATTTCAATTAACAGGTGTGCCTTCTTAAAAGTTAATGTGTGGAATTTCTTTCCTTCTTAATGCATTTGAGCCAATCAGTTGTGTAGTGACAAGTTAGGGGGGTATACAGAAGATAGCCCTATTTGGTAAAAGACCAAGTCCATATTATGGCAAGAACAGCTCAAATAAACAAAGAGAAACAACAGTCCATCATTACTTTAAGACATGAAGGTCAATCAATATTGAACATTTCAAGAACTTTGAAAGTTTCTTCAAGTGCAGTCGCAAAAACCATCAAGCGCTATGATGAAACTGGCTCTCATGAGGACCGCCACAGGAATAGAAGACCCAGAGTTACCTCTACTGCAGAGGATAAGTTCATTAGAGTTACCAGCCTCAGAAATTGTAGCCAAAATAAATGCTTCACAGAGTTCAAGTAACATCGACTCTTCAGAGGAGACTGTGTGAATCAGGCCTTCATGGTTGCAATCCTGCAAAGGAACCACTAATAAAGGACACCAATAAGAAGAAGAGACCTGCTTGGGCCAAGAAACACAAGTGATGGACATTAGACCGGTGGAAATGTGTCCTTTGATCTGATGAGTCCAAATTTGAGATTTTTGGTTCAAACTGCTGTGTCTTTGTGAGATGCGGTGTGAGTGAACGGATGATCTCTGCGTGTGTAGTTCCCACCGTAAAGCATGAAGGAGGAGGTGTGATGGTGTGGGGGTGCTTTGCTGGTGACACTGTCTGGGATTTATTTAGAATTCAAGGCACACTTAACCAGCATGGCTACCACAGCATTCTGCAGCGATAATCCATCCCATCTGGTTTGGGTTTAGTGGGACTATCATTTGTTTTTCAACAGGACAATGACCCAACACACCTCCAGGCTGTGTAAGGGCTATTTTACCAAGAAGGAGAGTGATGGAGTGCTGCATCAGATGACCTGGCCTCCACAATCCCCGACCTCAACCCAATGGAGATGGTTTGGGATGATTCGGACGGCAGAGTGAAGGAAAAGCAGCCAACAAGTGCTCAGTATATGTGGGAACTCCTTCAAGACTGTTGGAAAAGCATTCCAGGTGAAGCTGGTTGAGAGAATGCCAAGAGTGTGCAAAGTTGTCATCAAGGCAAAGGGTGGCTATTTAAAGAATCTCAAATATAAAATATATTTTGACTTGTTTAACACTTTTTGGGTTACTACATGATTCCATATGTGTTATTTCATAGTTTTGATGTCTTCACTATTATTCTACAATATAAAAAATAGTACAAATAAAGAAAAACCCTTGAATGAGTAGATGTCCAAACTTTTGACTGGTAGTGTACTTCAACAATAAAGTGATTATGAAATAAACTTTTCTAGCCAACATTCCACACAGTTTGACACAGCAGACAAGGAAGAGGTACATATTTTTATTCTGAACTGAAGTAGCTATATACAATAAGAGAGATTCGGTTCATTATGGTTGGGAGGATGATCCTGACTTTGATCCTGTCTCATTGTTTTATTGCACAGTCATGGTCATATCTTAAACCTTTAATTAGCCAGGTAAGACAGCTAGGTCACTGAACTCTAGCGCTGGATCTTCCAAACACCTTGAATGATTGATCTGTACACACCCAGGTACTGAAGGTCAAGGCTCATCTATTTTCCTCCAATAAAATGCTTGTTAAGGTCAATTTCAAAACAAAACCATTGTTGGGGTAATAGGGAAATGTTCTAATAGTCTGTGAAATTAAATATATTTCCTTACTAGGTATAAACCCCAAATAAACAGAAATTGGTCTACATTTGGATTCACAGCTCAGTCATTCTATAAAAGTGTGGCCGTTCTGAAATGTTAACAGGTCATATACAGCCACCTGGCGGTCAATATGAGGATAAGAGATGTAAACACGGTCATATACAGCCACCTGGCGGTCAATATGAGGATACGCAGGGATGGCTTTTGACACAGGTCATGCATTATATTGACCAGGTAAAAGCATTTTAATGCTGCAATATGTCATTTTTTGGCCGACCGAAAAAATTCGCATGGAAATACCTAAGAAGCAGTAGATCTGTTATTCTCATTGAAAGCCAGTCTAAGAAGCGGTAGATCTGTTATTCTCATTGAAAGCCAGTCTAAGAAGCGGTAGATCTGTTATTCTCATTGAAAGCCAGTCTAAGAAGCGGTAGATCTGTTATTCTCATTGAAAGCCAGTCTAAGAAGCGGTAGATCTGTTATTCTCATTGAAAGCCAGTCTAAGAAGCGGTAGATCTGTTATTCTCATTGAAAGCCAGTCTAAGAAGCGGGAGATCTGTTCTATGTGCTCTATTTCTATACTTCCCGTTTTTAAGTTTCGTTTTTGAGTCTTTTACTTTCGGCTTTGTACACAAGGTTCAAACAGCTGAAAATACAATATTTTTGGTTATGGAAAATATATTTCACAGCGGTTTAGATGGTTCAATGATTCTCTACAATAGAGATGGACAACTTTGATGGGGGTGAGGGCCACAAAAAACGGATATCATCATTAGGGGCTGCAGTGGTTCGTGGTTCTGTGTACCCACATCCATAACCCAGTTACTCTAACCATGAAATGAAATGTCTTCATAAATGGAAGGCAGTCAGGAAGCAAGATGAGGTAGGACCATTCTAGCCAATGAGAGGGCAGACACGCATGTGAATAACAGGCGCAATCAGAGATATTAGCAAAAGGATCTCTGGCTCAACTTCTATATGTGTTTTTTCTCAAAGTTGCCGGGGTGTCACGTGTCCTACTTATATCAGTACACTCGTAACAACTTAAGCATTCCGAAACGTTTATTCGATCAAATAAGCCTCACGTAGCACATAAGATATTCATTTTTTTGTTGATAGAATTCAACACTCATTGACCTCCATACAACAACAAAACACCTAGCTTGGTGGACAAAACGAGACAACGCCACCTTCTTCTTCTTCGGGTTTATTGGCGAACTACACGCAAGGTGTAATGTCGCCACCAACTGGACGGGGGTGAAACAATTCACTAAAAGAAAAGTAAATTCCACTACGGGGAAGAGAAAATGAACATGAATCCACACAAACTACGAAAGAATTTCAGTCATTCGAAACCTCGAATCCCCTGTTCAGGCTCTGGGGCCTGAGAGGGTGGGTCTGCATGAGTCAATAATTGTGTAGCTCAGATGGTAGAGCATGGCGCTTGCAACGTCAGGGTTGTGGGTTCGTTTCCCACGGGAGGCCAGTATGAAAAAATGTATGCACTCACTAACTGTAAGTCGCTCTGGATAAGAGCGTCTGCTAAATGACGTAAATGTAAAAATAAAACAAGTTATTCACTACCATCAGGCCTTCAGCTCCTTAGATAATAGGAGACAGACTGAAATGCCCTGATTTTGGCCACCTCCATCTCTTTCACCCTATTTGGGCATTCCAAAGATGTCGTCTCAGGTTCGCCACCACAGTTACTACACTTTATTCCTCTCTTCTTCTATACAGTCTCCATCAAAGTAATCTTCCTTCACATCTCGGCTCCTTCCGTCTGCAGACACTCTCTACATGACCCAAATGTTCACGTCTTACACCGCAATGGCCTGGATACAAAAGCTCTGACAGGGTAGTACACATATCCCAGCTGTCCTCGGTTTGGGGGACACGTCGAAAAACAGAACAGACGACGAACATCGAAAACAGAACAGACAAACTCTTCTCCTTCCCAGTGTTGCCAACTTAGCGACTTTGTCGCTATATTTAGCGACTATTCAGACCCCTCTAGCGACAAATTTTCAAAAAAAATGGACTGCCGACAAATCTATCGACTTTTTCTGGTGTTATTGGAGACTTTTGGAGACTCTGACGTGAAAGCACGTATCGTTCTTACTCTTCTCAACGAGCAGTGGGTGCTGCCGTGGGCCCCACCGAGCCCCACCCCCGTCCCAAAGCACTCACAGGCGGCCCAGTCCCTCCCAGCTGCAGTCAGAGCAGGAGATGTTCCCCCCTCAGCGTCCAGACTGCAAATGAATCGCGCATGCGGAAGCCGCTGGCTGATCCCACCTCCCTGGCTTTGGCTGATCCCGCCGGCGTCCCTGGCTTACATTCAGGGCGGGATGTAAATGTAAAATGTTCTTTGTCTAAAATAAATCACTGCATTTGACTCCCACAGCCTCAGTCACTTACTCACCTCGTCCACTGTGTGTGCGCCTCTCTGTGACATCAGCTAAACACCTAGCTGGCTAGCTCATCACGTCTCAGTCTAAACTGTACACTCAAAAATACAGAAAGGAGTGGGAATCAAACCCTGAATTCAAAGGCTGGTTGAAGCCGTTTATTGGAGATGATACACGGGCATACTGCCTGTATTGTAAGGCTGATTTCTACGCCAAACTTAGTGATGTAAAAAAAACACATGACAACTCAAAAACATACTCAAAAGGCAAAGCCTTATAACAGTTCCACCCAAAACAAGCTGCCATTTATGGTTAAAAAAATTGACTCTGCAAAAAAGGCTGAGGCCACCATGGCATTAGCGATCGCCTAACACTGTTCCATGCTGGCATGTGATCACATTGGAGAAGCACGTAGAGCTGCTTTCTCAGACTCCACTGCTGCTACCCACTTCAAAACGCACAGGACAAAGTGCACAGAAATGATGAATGGTGTTCTAGCACCATACTTTCTGAAAAAGTTGGTCGCAGATGTGGGTGACCAGCGTTTCAGCCTCCTCCTCGATGAGTCCACGGATGTAAGTGTTTCTAAGTACCTAGGGGGTTGTGATAAGGTACTTTAGTGACACCAAGCAGACAATTGTATCAACATTTTTTTTTTGTGACTTCTTGTGACTTTTAGGACAGCCAATAGCTCCTTTCCTTACTGGGTAGTTGGCAACACTGCCCACTGCTCCTTCCTTCCATTAACCACACGATTCATCCTATGAACGTCGACCACTCCAGGATTTTTTGGGTGCCCTGCTCCGCAGCTCAAAACACAACACAGGATAATAATTAACTAGAGGGAGGCCAACAAACGTTCCTTTTGATCAGCTGAAACACACGAAATCAGTGCAAGCGCACTCCTCTTGTATTTCACTGACTACTGTACCCAAGGCTTTTTTCACCATTTTGGATCCTGTCCACGATCCACCAAATCGGGCCCCGATTCACTGAGGTATAATAAGAACAGCACCAATACTCCCAGAAAACGAACTCTTACCAGATACCATGGGGTAAAACCAACTCTAGACGTTTCCTTTCCCCACAATAATTGTACTTAATTTTCCATCCTTTTTGGACAAAAGTCCATTCATCCTTATTTCCACCGCCATCAGATTCAAGCGCCTTCTCCGCTTCCGCCATCGTCCTTCCCCAGAAACAACGCCACCTGCTGGAGAAGCCAGATGTTGGCCCCAGGTATCCCTCTCGCTACGCCTCTTCCTCTCTGCTTTTTGGTCTACTCGCACCGGATATGACGTTGTTCTTGAACTTCCCATTCAATCGGCCCGAATCAGTCTTTCATGTAGTTGCAAGCTACATTCTTCTAAAAGTAGTAGAAAATGCACTTATCTCCGCTGTAAATGGTATTGCCAACGAGGTAAGTGGCTTTCTTACCGTTTCATATTCAAGCGGAAAGATGTGTAGATTTTTTTCTCATATGAAAATGGGTCAAGGTAGCTAATAAATACATGGCGTTGACTCCCACGCTATGCTAAGCTAACTAGCTAGCTCGTTACCTTAGCATTCTAGCAAGACTAGAGGGACTGCGTGCAGACGTGACCGTTTCAGTTTTTATCCCATTACCTGTCAAACTGTCACTAACGATGTCGTTAGCAGAACTGGGTTGCATATCGAGCAGTATATGGACATACATATAGCGATATTATGGACAGACAGGTTAACGTTAGCTATGGCTAGTGTGCAGGTTACTGCTTTAATTTCACTGAAGTTGATTGACAGCTGTCATTTAAAGCGCAGCATTCCACTTTCTATGCTTATCTAGGAGTTTCGGTTTTTAGTGCAGCTAATTTCACGATTGATTAGGCATGTAATTGATCATATACTAGCTAATTTGAGCTCACGCACGTGTACTATTCTTCTAACAGGTATTTACCAAAGTGTAACGTTACAGATAAAGTCATCTTTTTACGGGAACAATGGTGAAGTACTTTGCCTGCGTGGGTCTTCTGAAAAGTTCCTGGGACCAAGTCTGCACTGCTTTCTGGGAGCGATATCCCAACCCCTACAGGTAAGAAAGATACCCTTAACCCCTACAGGTAAGAAAGATACCCTTAACCTAGCCCAATACTGGACAAAAGGAGCCTAAAGTTAATCCTTAGTCCAGCGTTTCCCAAACTCGGTCCTGGGGACCACAAGGGGTGCACGTTTTAGTTTTTGCCTTAGCACTGCACAGCTGATTTAAAAATAATCAAAGCTTGATGGTGAGTTAATTATTTGAATCAGCTGTGTAGTGCTAGGGCAAAAACCAAAACGTTCACCCCTTAGGGTTTGGGAAACGCTGCCTATGTCCAAGAACCTTACATGTTCTGTTTATAGGGCGAATTGGCTCTGGAAGCCAAAACAGCCAAATACTCCATCTGAACGTGAATCGATTCTCAACTGCTGTACTGTTCTAGAAACACAAAGCCCTCTACTTTCATATCACATCAAAATTATTTCACAAAAGCAAAATACACATTTACTGTACACAGTTGCTGCCAGCAGTATTTTTCAGTGACAATACGTTTGTGGCGTCTGTCTGTCCATTTACACACAGGAGACGCAGATAGCTAATTAGCACAGGTATTAGCACAGCTAATTAGCACAGGTATTAGCACAGCTAATTAGCACAGGTAGTCCACTCTGTCTTCCATCTGTAAACAAGCGCTGTAACATGGAGATATGGCCGTGTGGGAACCCTATAATGGTGTGTATCAATTTAGCGTTTCGATTTTTGAGAATTATTTCTCGCCGGTATGAAAGATAAGGTCCTTATGGTTCCAAAACCGTACCGCAAGCGATGCGTGTTAATGGTCAGACCGAGCATCGCGGCTCTAAACAAAACTCCTCCCTACAGAAGACGCCTTCGTCCAATGACTCTTATGTGTAATGTAATGGAACTTTCCTGTGGATATTCTGTCTCAAATTTTGAGTGAATGAAGGACCAACCGCACAGACAACCGGTAGAGTAAGTTCAAATGTAATTTTATTAAACGTTCTGGCTTGTAAGGAACACTTCAACAATTTTGCAGAGATACGTTTTAGACTGTATATCAAGCATTGCTTGAATAATTAGGCAACCCCTACAGGTAAGAAAGATAGTGTAGACGTCACAACGTTGTAGCATAGAGATGGATAGACATCACAACGTTGTAGCAGTCCCATCACTGCGTCTGTCACGGGGCAGCGCCATTGAGACATACAATGTTGCGACCTCTAATCTTGCAGTATCCCTTTAAGCTGTAATCATACCTAATTCACCCCTCCCGTCTCCTCTTCCCCAGCATGTCTTCACCCCTCCCGTGTCCTCTTCCCCAGCATGTCTTCACCCCTCCCGTCTCCTCTTCCCCAGCATGTCTTCACCCCTCCCGTCTCCTCTTCCCCAGCATGTCTTCACCCCCTCCCGTCTCCTCTTCCCCAGCATGTCTTCACCCCCTCCCGTCTCCTCTTCCCCAGCATGTCTTCACCCCTCCCGTCTCCTCTTCCCCAGCATGTCTTCACCCCTCCCGTCTCCTCTTCCCCAGCATGTCTTCACCCCTCCCGTCTCCTCTTCCCCAGCATGTCTTCACCCCTCCCGTCTCCTCTTCCCCAGCATGTCTTCACCCCTCCCGTGTCCTCTTCCCCAGCATGTCTTCACCCCCTCCCGTCTCCTCTTCCCCAGCATGTCTTCACCCCTCCCGTCTCCTCTTCCCCAGCATGTCTTCACCCCTCCCGTCTCCTCTTCCCCAGCATGTCTTCACCCCTCCCGTCTCCTCTTCCCCAGCATGTCTTCACCCCTCCCGTCTCCTCTCTCGCTCCAAAGTCTCCGATAGTTTTTCCAATTCAATCATCTCTTCTCTCCCGCTTTCTCCCTGCCCACAGTAACCATGTCCTAACGGAGGACATCATCTTCAGGGAGGTAACCCCCGGTAACTGTCTGGTCTCTAGGCGACTGCTGACCAAAACGAACCGCGCCCCTCGTTGGATGGAGAAGTACCTGCCGGTTACCATGGCGAGGCACGCCTACATCATCGAGGATTCCATCGTGGACCCTCAGAACAGAACCATGACAACGCTGACTTGGAACATCAGCCACGCACGCATGATGGTACGTGTGACCAACTGGGATTCGAACTGTGACTGTGTTGGCCCGCTGAGCTAAAGCCTAGGCATTAGCTCAGGGAGCCAACGCAAGTCTTCATCTTTGAATTTACACTACGTGGTCAAAAGTATGTGGACACCTGCTCGTCGAACATCTCATTCCAAAATCATTGGCATTAATATGGAGTTGGTCCCCCCTTTGCTGCTATAACAGCCTCCACTCTTCTGGGAAGGCTTTCCACTAGATGTTGGAACATTGCTGCGGGGACTTGCTTCCATTCAGCCACAAGAGCATTAGTGAGGTTGGGCACTGATGTTGGGCGATTAGGCTCGGCTTGCAGTCGGCGTTCCAATTAATCCCAAAGGTGTTCGACGGGGTTGAGGTCAGGGCTTTGTGCAGACCAGTCAAGTTCTTCCACACCAATCTCGACAAACCATTTCTGTATGGACCTCGCTTTGTGCACGGGGGCATTGTCATGCTGAAACAGGAAAGGGCCTTCCCCAAACAGTTGCCACAAAGTTGGAAGCACAGAATCGTCTAGAATGTCATTGTATGCTGTATCGTTAAGATTTCCCTTCACTGGAACTAAGGGGCCTAGCCCAAACCATGAAAAACAGCCCCAGACCATTATTCCTCCTCTACCAAACTTTACAGTTGCCACTATGCATTGGGGCAGGTAGCGTTCTCCTGGCATCCGCCAAACCCAGATTAGTACGTCGGACTGCCAGATGGTGAAGCGTGATTCATCACTCCAGAGAACGCGTTTCCACTGCTCGAGAGTTCAATGGCGGCGAGCTTTACACCACTCCAGCCGACGCTTGGCGTTGTGCATGGTGATCTTAGGCTTGTGTGCGGCTGCTCGGCCATGGAAACCCATTTCATGAAGCTCGCGATGAACAGTTCTTGTGCTGCCGTTGCTTCGAGAGGCAGTTTGGAACTCAGTAGTGAGCATTGCAACCGAGGACAGACGATTTTTACGAGCTACGCGCTTCAGCACTAGGTGGGCTTGTGTGGCCTACCACTTCATGGCTGAGCCGTTGTTGCTCCTAGACGTTTCCACTTCATAATAACAGCACTTACAGTTGACCGGGGCAGCTCTAGCAGGGCAGAAATTTTACAAACTGACTTGTTGGAAAGGTGGCATCCTATGCCGGTGCCACGTTGAAAGTCACTGAGCTCTTCAGTAAGGCTATTCTGCTGCCAATGTTTGTCTATGGAGATTGCATGGCTGTGTGCTCGATTTTATACACCTGTCAGCAACGGGTGTGGCTGAAATAGCCGAATCCACTAATGTGAAGGAGTGTCCACATACTTTTGGCCATGTGGTGTATTTGAATTTGAGCGGTATTTCCCTTTCACTATGAAGAACCAGGTCTTTATACTGCTCTGCACTGTATATCTCCTACTGCAGTTCTTAAATCACATTATAGACTCCGTCGGGTATGTACAGTGCATTCAGAAAGTATTCAGACCCCTTTACTTTTTACACATTTTGTTACGTTACAGCCTTATTCTAAAATTGATTAAAATGTTTTTTTCCCTAATCAATCTACACACAATACCCCATAATGACTAAGCAAAAACAGTTAAAAAAATATATATATATTGAGACATCCAAGCTATATTGTAGTTTCATGACCAGAGACAAATCTTCAAAGGCACAGTATTTATTTATTCGGAGTGGCGCATGCATTCACACAGTCTTGATTTATAGGATCCTTTCCACTATATGATTGATATGTCAAGTGGTAAAATACCAAGTTATCAATTAAAAGTTTATGGAAAAACTGCACTTGTCTTTGTGAAAATTACAGTTCATTAAATATTCTACAGCTGTAATGTCATCAATCAAATCAAACTTTATTGACAGTGCATTCGGAAAGTATTCAGACCCCTTCACTTTTCCACATTTTGTTACAGCCTCATTCTAAAATTGATTAAATTGTTTTTTTCCCCTCATCAATCTACACACAATAAACCATAATGACTGAGCAAAAACAGGTTTTTAGACATTTTTGCAAAAGTATTAAAAATAACAAACTGAAATATCACATTTACATAAGTATTCAGACCCTTTACTTTGCTGAAGCAGCTTTGGCAGCGATTACAGCCTCGAGTCTTCTTGGGTATGTCGCTACAAGCTTGGCACACCTGTATTTGGGGAGTTTCTCCCATTCTTCTCTGCAGATCCTCTCAAGCTCTGTCAGGTTGGATGGGGAGCATCGCTGCACAGCTATTTTCAGGTCTCTCCAGAGATGTTCGATGGGGTTCAAGTCCGGGCTCTGGCTGGGCCACTCAAGGACATTCAGAGACTTGTCCCGAAGCAACTCCTGCGTTGTCTTGGCTGTGTGCTTAGGGTTGTTGTCCTTTTGGAAGGTAAACCTTCGCCCCAGTCTGAGGTCCTGAGCGCTCTGGAGCAGGTTTTCATCAAGGATCTCTCTGTACTTTGCTCCGTTCATCTTTCCCTCGATCCTGACTAGTCTCCCAGTCCCTGCCGCTGAAAAACATCCCCACGGGATGGTGCTAGGTTTCCTCCAGATGTGACGCTTGGCATTCAGGCCAAAGAGTTCAATCTTAGTTTCATCAGACTAGAAATCTTGTTTCTCATGGTCTGAGAGTCCTTTAGGTGCCTTTTGGCAAACTCCAAGCGGGCTGTCATGTGCCTTTTACTGAAGAGTGGCTTCCTTCTGGCCACTTTACCATAAAGGCCTGATTGGTGGAGTGCTGCAGAGATGGTTGTCCTTCTGGAAGGTTCTCCTATCTCCACAGAGGAACACTGGAGCTCTGTCAGAGTGACCATCGGGTTCTTGGTCACCTCCCTGATCAAGGCCCTTCTCCCCCAATTGCTCAGTTTGGCCGGGCGGCCAGCTCTAGGAAGAGTCTTGGTGGTTACAAATTTCTTCCATTTAAGAATGTTGGAGGCCACTGTGTTATTGGGGACCTTCAATGCTGCAGACATTTTAAGGTACCCTTCCTCAGGTCTATGCCTCGACACAATCCTGTCTCGGAGCTCTACGGACAATTCCTTCGACCTCATGGCTTGGTTTCTGCTCTGACATGCACTGTCATCTGTGGGACCTTATATAGACAGGTGTGTGCCATTCCAAATCATGTCCAATCAATTGAATTTACCACAGGTGGACTCCAATCAACATCTCAAGGATGATCAATGGAAACAGGATGCACCTGAGCTCAATTTCGAGTCTCATAGCAAAGGGTCTGAATAATCATGCAAATAAGGTATTTCTGTTTTATATTTTTAATACATTTGCAAACATTTCTAAAAACCTGTTTTTCACTTTGTCATTATGGGTTATTGTGTGTAGATTGATGAGGAAAACAATTAATTTAATCAATTTTAGAATAAGGCTGTAACATAACAAAATGTGGAAAAAGTCAAGGGGTCTGAATACTTTCCGAATGCGCTATATACACTATACTATACGACCTCAGGCCTTGGATATTCTAGGATGAGACAGTGAAGGCTTTGTGTTTCATAATAAGGTCTTGTTATGTTTTGATTCCCCTGTCAGTCTGTGGAGGAGCGTTGTGAGTACAGAATTAACCCTGACAACACCAGCTGGACGGAGATTAACAGAGAGGCCTGGATCTCGTCTAACGTCTACGGGCTCTCCAGAGCTATACAGGTGTGTGCAGTCCGAAACCCACCCCGCCAGGGGGAAGTGGTACTGGTACTATATAGCTATCCATGTAGATATATGAGTTACAGAAAGACTGTCGTAAAGGAACCACAAGCTGGCCATTTGCCTGTTTAGCCTGTGTAGAAGTTGTTGAATGATTGACTGTCTGGTATCTGACTTTGATAAACCCTATTAAACTGCCCAGTTCTGAAAGTTAAGACATGTCCAGCAACTACTAACATCATTCACTGTCTGTCATTAGATCTGTTTGCGCCGTCAATTGTCAAGCTTGTCCAGGCTATTCTGTCACACCGTAACCACCACATGGTAAGAAATGTGACCGTTCCTGGTGCAAAAACACTGTGCTATCCCGGAGCTCGAGTAAATGACATTACTAAGCTGCTCCAGAATGTTCTCCGCCAGGACATGGACATCGATTCTATCGTAGACCATGTGGGGTTTTAATTACATTATGAAGGGCAGCTCTGAACAGTTGAAACTGGATTTGAAAGAGCTGATTGACTCTCTTCTAGACACTAACAAAATACCCATCATATCTGGCCCTGTGCCCTCTCTGAATCGTGGTATTGAACGCTTTAGCAGGATTCTTTCTCTTCACAACTGGCTACGTGATTATTGCAGCTCAATGGGTGTATCTTTTGTTGACAATTTCGATACCTTTTGGAAACAAAACACGTTTTATAAGGAGGATATTCTGACTATCTCTGAAACTCACTTAGACAATACCTTTGATACAGTGGTAGCAATACAAGGTTATAACATTTACAGAAAATACAGAAATGCCAGTGGGTGTTGCTGTTTATATTCAGAACCACATTCCTGTAAAGCTTAGAGAGGATCTCATGTTAAATACTGTTGAAGTAATATGGCTACAGGTTCATCTGCCTCACCTAAAGCCCATTCTGGTGGGAAGCTGCTATAGACCACCAAGTGCTAACAGTCAGTATCTGGATAACATATGTGAAATGCTTGATAATGTATGTGATATCAATAGAGAGATATACTATCTGCGTGATTTAAAATATTGACTGGCTTTCATCAAGCTGCCCACTCAAGAAAAAGCTTCAAACTGTAACCAGTGCCTGCAACCTGGTTCAGGTTATCAGTCAACCTACCAGGGTAGTTACAAACAGTACAGGAATGAGATCATCAACATGTATTGATCACATCTTTACTAATGCTGCAGAAATTTGTTTGAAAGCAGTATCCAAATCCATCAGATGTAGTGATCACAATATAGTAGCCATATCTAGGAAAACCAAAGCTCCAAAGGCTGGGCCTAATATTGTGTATAAGAGGTCATACAATACGTTTTGTAGTGATTCCTATGTTGTTGATGTGAAGAATATATGTTGGTCCGTGGTGTGTAATGAGGAGCAAACAGACACATTTATGAAATTGCTTATCCCAGTTACTAATAAGCATGCACCCATTTAAGAAAATGACTGTAAACAATCCCTGTGGATTGATGAGGAATTGAAAAATTGTATGGTTGAGAGGGATGAGGCAAAAGGAATGGCAAATAAGTCTGGCTGCACAACTGATTGGCAAACGTACTGCAAATTGAGAAATCATGTGACTAAACTGAATAAAAAGAAGAAGAAACTACACCATGAAACAAAGATAAATGACAAAGAATGATAGTAAAAAGCTTTGGAGCACCTTCAATTACATTTAGGGGAAAAAGGCAAACTCAGCTCCATCATTTATTGAATCAGATGGCTCATTCATCACAAAACCGACTGATATTGCCAACTACTGTAATGAATTTTTCATTGGCAAGATTATCAAACTTAGGCATGACATGCCAGCAACAAACGCTGACACTACACATCCAAGTATATCTGACCAAATTATGAAAGACAATAATTTTAATTTTGAGTTCCGTAAAGTGAGTGTGGAAGAGTATATTATTGTCGATCAACAATGACAAGCCACTGGGGTCTGACAACTTGGATGGAAAATTACTGAGGATAATAGCAGACGATATTGCCACTCCTATTTGCCATATTTTCAATTTAAGCCTACTAGAATGTGTATGCCCCCAGGCTTAGAGGGAAGCAAAAGTCATTCCCCTACCTAAGAATAGTAAAGCCCTCTTAACTGGCTCAAATGGCCGACCAATCAGCCTGTTACCAACCCTTAGTACAGTTTTGGAATAAATTGTGTTTGACCAGATGAGATGCTATTTTACAGTAAACAAATTGACAACACTTTCAGTACGCTTATAGGGAAGGACATTCAACAAGCACAGCACTTACACAAATGACTGATGATTGGCTGAGAGAAATCGATGATAAAAATATTGTGGGGGCTGTTTTGTTAGACTTCAGTGCGGCTTTTGACATTATCGATCATAGTCTGCTGCTGGAAAAACGTATGTGTAATGGCTTTACACCCCCTGCTATAATGTGGATAAAGCGTTACCTGTCTAACAGAACACAGAGGGTGTTCTTTAATGGAAGCCTCTCCAACATAATCCAGGTAGAATCAGGAATTCCCCAGGGCAGCTGTCTAGGCCCCTTACTTTTATTCAATCTTTACTAATGACATGCCACTGGCATCTAGTAAAGCCAGTGTGTCTATGTATGCGGATGACTCAACACTATACATGTCAGCTACTACAGCGACTGAAATGACTGCAACACTTAACAAAGAGCTGCAGTTAGTTTCAGAATGGGTGGCAAGGAATAAGTCATTCCTAAATATTTCTTAAACTAAAAACATTTTATTTGGGACAAATCATTCACTAAACCCTAAACCTCAACTAAATCTTGTAATGAATAATGTGGAAATTGAGCAAGTTGAGGTGACTAAACTGCTTGGAGTAACCATGGATTGTAAACTGTCATGGTCAAAACATATTGATACAACAGTAGCCAAGATGGGGAGAAGTCTGTCCATAATAAAGCACTGCTCTACCTTCTTACATTTTAGTAGACGCTCTTTTCCAGAGCGACTTACAGGAGCAATTAGGGTTAAGTGCCTTGCTCAAGGGCACATCGACAGATTTTCACCTAGTCGGCTCGGGGATTAGAACCAGCGTCCTTTCGGTTACTGGTACAACGCTCTTAACCACTAAGCTACCTGCTGCCCCATCAACAAGGCAGGTCCTACAGGCTCTAGTTTTGTCGCACCTGGACTACTGTTCAGTCGTGTGGTCAGGTGCCACAGAGGGATTTAGGAAAATTGCAATTGGCTCAGAACAGGGCAGCACGGCTGGCCCTTAAATGTACACGGAGAGCTAACATTAATGATATGCATGTCAATCTCTCCTGGCTCAAAGTGGAGGAGAGATTGACGTCATCACTACATTTGTTTAAAGACTAGCACACAGCTCAGACACCCATGCATACCCTACAAGACATGCCACCAGAGGTCTCTTCACAGTCCCCAAGTCCAGAACAGACAATGGGAGGCGCACAGTACTACATAGAGCCATGACTACATGGAACTATATTCCACATCAGGTAACTGATGCAAGCAGTAGAATCAGATTTTAAAAAAATTAACCAGATAAAAATACACCTTATGGAACAGCGGGGACTGTGAAGCAACACAAACATAGGCACAAACACATGCATACACACACACGATAACATACGCACTATACACACATGTACACACGGATTTTGTGTTGTAGATATGTGGTAGTAGAGTAGAGGCCTGAGGACACACACTTAATATGTTGTGAAATCTGTTATGAATGTATTGTAATGTTTAAAAAAATGTATAACTGCCTTAATTTTGTATTAATGGGGATCCATAATAGATACAAATACACCACAGGAACTAACGTTACTCACTGTCAGTCATACCACACAACAAGACCAGACCTCCCCATCTGTCATACCCTAACCATCATTCATCTCTGGCCTCCCTTTACAGGAATTCGGCCTTGCCCGGTTCAAGACCAGTGTTACAAAGACCATGAAAGGGTTTGAATACGTCCTGGCCAAAATGCAAGGTAAGATGGATGGCAGTAGTTTTATTACGCTGTAAAATAAGGTGGGCCGATCAATTCAGGTCCTTATTATTAGCGGTACTGTGTTTGTGGTGGAGAGGGAGAAACACTTGGATCAGATGTATGAACTGTTGTAGGAGGGTCGTTTTTATTAGTTCAGTACAGAGAGGGACTGGCTATACTATATAGTTTTACAGTTTAATGTGCTATAAAAGGAACGGTCTCTTTGCTTGAATCTTTCATAGCAACAAGACATGCTGGAGTCTAGTCTTCTCATCAGTTACAATCATATTCAACTAAGGACTACATTTCATTCTTACACAATGAGGTTCAGACTACCGCTGCTTTTCTGGTCTAAACCAGTCCCTGATTACAGGGGACCAATGACTGGTGTCCCAGATCTAAACCAGTCCCTGATTACAGGGGACCAATGACTGGTGTCCCAGGTCTAAACCAGTCCCTGATTTATAGGGGAGCAATGACTTGTGTCCCAGATCTAAACCCTGATTACAGGGGAGCAATGACTGGTGTCCCAGATCTAAACCAGTCCCTGATTACAGGGGAGTAATGACTGGTGTCCCAGGTCTAAACCAGTCCCTGATTACAGGGGAGCAATGACTGGTGTCCCAGGTCTAAACCAGTCCCTGATTACAGGGGAGCAATGACTGGTGTCCCAGATCTAAACCAGTCCCTGATTACAGGGGACCAATGACTGGTGTCCCAGGTCTAAACCAGTCCCTGATTTATAGGGGAGCAATGACTGGTGTCCCAGATCTAAACCAGTCCCTGATTACAGGGGAGCAATGACTGGTGTCCCAGATCTAAACCAGTCCCTGATTACAGAAGAGTAATGACTGGTGTCCCAGGTCTAAACCAGTCCCTGATTACAGGGGAGCAATGACTGGTGTCCCAGGTCTAAACCAGTCCCTGATTACAGGGGAGCAATGACTGGTGTCCCAGGTCTAAACCAGTCCCTGATTACAGGGGACCAATGACTGGTGTCCCAGGTCTAAACCAGTCCCTGATTTACAGGGGACCAATGACTGGTGTCCCAGGTCTAAACCAGTCCCTGATTACAGGGGACCAATGACTGGTGTCCCAGGTCTAAACCAGTCCCTGATTTATAGGGGAGCAATGACTGGTGTCCCAGGTCTAAACCAGTCCCTGATTTATAGGGGAGCAATGACTGGTGTCCCAGATCTAAACCAGTCCCTGATTACAGGGGAGCAATGACTGGTGTCCCAGATCTAAACCAGTCCCTGATTACAGGGGAGTAATGACTGGTGTCCCAGGTCTAAACCAGTCCCTGATTACAGGGGAGCAATGACTGGTGTCCCAGGTCTAAACCAGTCCCTGATTACAGGGGAGCAATGACTGGTGTCCCAGATCTAAACCAGTC